>NW_010964598.1:2751794-2768960 GCF_000463585.1 Tarenaya hassleriana
AACCGCTCGATGTGCGGTTTATTTTAAAAAATCATTGATACGAAGATAACAAAAGTTATATATTGATCTAGAGAAGAGAGAAGATGAAGGAATATAGATATCATTATATTATTATACTATAAAATTATTTATATATATATATATATATTGAATACTAATTTTCTATATTTTTTACGGTGAATTATATATTTAATCAACATAATAGGTTAGGTTTTTTGATATTTTTTATGTATATATTCACATAATAATAATGATGATGATGTTTCACACAACAATTTAACACAATTTTCTATAAAAATTAAATGGTAATAATTTCAAAAAAAAATTCAAACCGAATAAAAGGAAAAAAGTACAATAAAATTTGAATATAATCCAATCAAATAAAATCTCATGAATCGAAAAATTATTTTGTTTTTATGTTTTTATTTAGTAGAAAAAATTTAGAAAAAATTTTATGCATAAATAATAAGGATTATAAACCAAATGGATACTAAGTGTATCGAACGTTTTTTCAAAATGGGATTTTGGCGAAATGTCGCGATCACTTATATTGGTTTTGTACCACGCTCTTCTGCGTTTAAGAAGGAACAACTTGCAGCGGCATGGAGAAAGGCGTGCAAAGGGATTGATATGAAAAGATTTATGATTGACGTTGACCATTTCTTTGTTGCGAATCCTAAAAAACGTTTTTGTATATGCTTTAGAAAAATCGAAGAATTTTGAGATCACAAGTTTAGCTTCTGTCACAGTCGACGACTTCCCGCAGTGGCGTTCAGTTCCTCGCTGATTCCATGAATGGATCAGCAAGAGGTCGAGGGTCATCGTAAGTTATCCTCTAAGTTGGTATTTTGACAATGCCCTCCGGTCGGCGAAATACGACTGACGACGCTACTTTCCAGCGGCTCCCCCAAATCTTTCGGCATAAATCCATCGTCGATTGAAAGTTTTTACCGGCGAATAAAGTATATTCATCGATTATCCTTTTGCCTCCACCTTAAGGTTCCTCCGCTTCACAGTCACAATACGTCAACGTCGTTTCATCTTTCTCCACCGCTTCGTGCTCTATCCTATTTCTCACATCCACCTCTATCGGTGCCATAGTCGTAACCTCCTAGGATGAGATGAGAATGAAAATAACGAAATTGATAACTTACCGTGAGGGAGAGATTGTTTCCTGCAAATCTTGCAATTCTAGACTCGTTTTTATTTCCAAATCATTATTACCGTTTTTTCATATAGTAAAGATTTTGTAGTGGTTTCAGGCCCAATTCTTTTCCCTGGCCCACCACCAAAACAAATATCCACCAAGCCTTATTCCTTGTCTGATCGCAACCGTAGTCACAACCCTAACCTCTTCTTCTTTGTTCTCTCGAGTAGCCTCACGAAGCTTCTTCCTCACAGGTCTCTCTCCACCTTCCTCTTCACACAGTCACCATGAATCTTTGGTTGTGATTGGTGATTCCTACACAAGGAGAAAGAACAACACAGTAGACACACAAATCTACCGAGAAAGATAAGTTCTTCTTTGACTAAACCCTAAGATTGATTTCTCTATTCTTAGATTCTAGGGTTTACGGTTATTATCTCAGATTTGTAGTTCTAGGGTTGATTCTGGGTTGTTTGTGGCTTGTTTAATCTCGATTGAATACCGAAACAAAAGACGCACACACCCACACTTGCACGATCAGATTACGAGTTCGGATCACTCGATGTGAGTGAACCTACGTCTCGGCAGGGTCTTTAGCCCTAGGATCAATTCACTATACTCGTTCTTTACACGGATACAACCAGAGGATTTGAACCCTCTGACTTTTCACAAACACGTACAAAAGAGAAACCCCAAAGAAATAGGAACTTAGCTTGATTATTGCTCCTTCCTGGACCTTTCTTTGATCTGAAAAACTGACGTTCTTCTCTTCTTTTGCAGTAAGAAGCAGCCTCTCAAAAAACTTGAAGAAGCAAGTCTCCGTGTAGATTTCTGTACCTTTTTTTTCTGTATCTGAATCAGCCCTTCATGTAGCCTTTATATAGCCAAAAAAAAAACCAGTAAGTCTTCTTCTTGATCTTGGAAAGTCTGTTATTTGAGCCTTATCCGTTTTAACTGCAATACAGGTGGCAACACCTCAACACTTAGGGATATTCAAGTCATTCCAATAATCTCCACCTTGACTTGGAGATCCATAGTTGAATTTTGATCCTAGAACCTTTGCTAAAAGACCCCATAATTCTCAGACTTCTTAGTCTGCCAGTTTGAACAGGTTCATTGCTTCTTTGAACCTGCCCATTTGTGAGACCTTGGTTATCAAACCATTTACCTTGGTTTCAGCTAGAAATCCTAGCCTTTCAACTTGTTCAACTACTGATTGTAGCTCTTCACAAACTCCTGAACTTTCCTTAAGCTTCTCAGAAACTTTCTGAACTCTTCCAGCAGATTGTAGTGCCTCTAATTTCACCTTAGAGTCATCAACACATTTCTCAATTCCTGAGAAACACTTTACATTCTTCTCCAAACCCAACTCAGAAGAGTTAACATCTGTTCTCTTTGTCACAGCCAATCCCTGTAACATGTATAACCCGTTTTGCAATTTCCCTTGCAAAACTTTCCTTGAACCTTTGTAGACTTGTAAAACGCCACCTCTAGATCTGTAGGATAACCCTTTTCTGTCTAGACAGCTGAGAGATATCAAATTTCTCTTCAATTTTGGAACATACCTGACCTGTTCCAACTTCTTTACCGAGCCATCTGCCACTTGAATCTGCACCGATCCTGTTCCTGTGACTTCACAAGTGCTGTTGTCACCTAGCAGCACTTTTCCACCATTTATTTCCTTAAAGTCTAAAAGTACTTCTCTCTTAGACGTCATGTGATAAACACACCCCGAGTCTAGTACCCAACCGTCTCTTGAATCCTCCTTAGAAACTGTGAGAACTTCAGTGTCTAAGAAATTCCCAGTTGCTGTAACTGTTTGTGCATTCCCTTGAGCCTCTTGATGCTTTTTCCGCAATCTACACTCCTTTTTAATGTGTCCTTCTTTCCTGCAATACCAACAGATCTTCTTTCCGCTATTCCCAGGTTGCATATTTGTCTGTGAAGTCGAGTTATACTTGCTGTCAAATCTGTTCTGATTTCCGGAGTTGTTACCAAATCCGCCTTTGACCATTAAACCAGCCCCTTGATTCTGAAACTGTGCTCCTGATGCTTTAAAATCTAACTCCTTTGAATATGCTGCATTAATCACATCTTTCAGTGTTAATATATCCTTGCTAAACCTCAATGTGTCCTTCACATGTTCAAACTGGTTTGGCAATGAGTTTAGCAAGTAGTTTGCTTTGTCTTCATCTTCGATCTTCACATCAATATTCTCCAAATCTGAAATTAGCTTTTTGAACTCGCATATGTTTTCTGCGATAGTCTTGCCCTCATCCATACGAAACCCGTAAAATTTCTGTTTGAGGTAGATTCTTTCCGGTAATGCTTTCTCCATGAATTCTTCCTCAATGATTTTCCACATTCCCGCTGCAGTCTTCTCTTTGATAACGCTTCTTAAAATTTCCTCTCCTAGACATAGAATCAGAGTGTTCCTTGCTTTCTTGGACACTTCTTCCTTTTGCTCATCTGTAAATGTTGCTGGAAAATTCGGTTTCAGCTTCAAAGCTTCGTCTAATCCTAGGTTTCCAAGGTATGCGACCATCTTCTCTTTCCAAAGCATGAAATCCCCTTTGCCATCGAACCTTTCGATTTCTACCTTTACTGTACTCATTTTTCTTTTCTGTGCAGTCTTTACAAGCTCCACCTTCACCGGTACTTGCTATACTGAGGTTGTCCCTAAACTCAGGTTCTCCTTTGTTTTCCTTAGTTGATTTTCTGTGCTAATAGTTTTCTGGTTTTCTGTTCTTGCAGGGTTTTGTTGCTCCAGCAAGCTGCTGCCTCCTCTATTTCTTTCTGCTCAAGAAACGCCGATAACCCACGGTAAGTCCTCCGTAAATCCCTGGTTCTGAGGAACCAAGCTCTGATACCACTTGTAGTGGTTTCAGGCCCAATTCTTTTCCCTGGCCCACCACCAAAACAAATATCCACCAAGCCTTATTCCTTGTCTGATCGCAACCGTAGTCACAACCCTAACCTCTTTTTCTTTGTTCTCTCGAGTAGCCTCACGAAGCTTCTTCCTCACAGGTCTCTCTCCACCTTCCTCTTCACACAGTCACCACGAATCTTTGGTTGTGATTGGTGATTCCTACACAAGGAGAAAGAACAACACAGTAGACACACAAATCTACCGAGAAAGATAAATTCTTCTTTGACTAAACCCTAAGATTGATTTCTCTATTCTTAGATTCTAGGGTTTACGGTTATTATCTCAGATTTGTAGTTCTAGGGTTGATTCTGGGTTGTTTGTGGCTTGTTTAATCTCGATTGAATACCGAAACAAAAGACGCACACACCCACACTTGCACGATCAGATTACGAGTTCGGATCACTCGATGTGAGTGAACCTACGTCTCGGCAGGGTCTTTAGCCCTAGGATCAATTCATTATACTCGTTCTTTACACGGATACAACCAGAGGATTTGAACCCTCTGACTTTTCACAAACACGTACAAAAGAGAAACCCCAAAGAAATAGGAACTTAGCTTGATTATTGCTCCTTCCTGGACCTTTCTTTGATCTGAAAAATTGACGTTCTTCTCTTCTTTTGCAGTAAGAAGCAGCCTCTCAAAAAACTTGAAGAAGCAAGTCTCCGTGTAGATTTCTGTACCTTTTTTTTCTGTATCTGAATCAGCCCTTCATGTAGCCTTTATATAGCCAAAAAAAAAAACCAGTAAGTCTTCTTCTTGATCTTGGAAAGTCTGTTATTTGAGCCTTATCCGTTTTAACTGCAATACAGGTGGCAACACCTCAACACTTAGGGATATTCAAGTCATTCCAATAGATTTTTACACCACGAACTATCATTTACTCTATGTAATCCAAAACATCCGTTTCGTTCCCTTTTTTTATGTATATGTAATAAAGATACAACTTTTTCTAATTATAAATAATAAATATGTTTAAATCCAATAAGAATTGAAAAAACTGCCATAACCTCTCCATTGTGCCCCACATTATGCTAATTAGTGACTAATAAATATTTTTACAACCGTTGTTTCTAGTAGTGACCTAATGAATATTATTGGCCACGCTTTTGTATACGTTATAAATATCTTTATTTTTGGCTAATAAATATCTTTATGGACCAATAAAAATTTAAAACAAATTGTCATGTAGGATGATGAGGTCATTTCACCACAATCCTTTAAACACAACTATTTATATATATAGATTATAAAATAAAAAATCACATTTTGATGGAGTGAAAAACTTTGCATAATGAAATTGGATTTATGTTTTTAATACCTATATTCGATGAAAATAATTTAATTTGAAAACACCAACAACTCCTTTATAATTTTTTTACTCATAAAGATTTATATAATTTGTGGTTTTTCTCTAATATACTAACAATGTTAGATGATAATGATATTTTCAAAAATAATAACATAGAACATATTTTATCTTAAATTTTGAATCACTGTATTTATTTATATTGAAAATCATACCTTTTAAATTTACTAAAAAATTTCAATAATTAGATATAAATAAAAAAACCAAATTTAATAGTATAAAATATTATATTATTGTTCAAAAAATCAACTTTTTATTATTACAAAATATTATATTGTTAAAATAAAATTATTTCTAATAAATTTAAAATATAAAATATTAATATATTTATATTGTTTCACAAAATTTATTAACCTTTTGGTATGTATATTTTAATTTATACAACAATGATGATGACTATGGTTTAAAGACTAACGGAAATCAATAATTGAAATATTAAATTGACGACGAATTTATGTTTTTGTGAACGATTTGTCCCATTGGTGAATCCCACTTTTATTCATCTCTTGTTTCCTTCATCATTTTCAAATAATACAAAGTGAAGGATAGAAAAGGGCAAAACCAAAATATGAATGAAAAGTACACAATCAAATATAAAAATGGTGCAAAATTTGTTAAGTCCTAACCTCTTTATTTTGGCCCTACAAAGACCGAACGGTTTTTATATGAAGGTTATTTGTTATTTATGGTATCAACTTTCTTCCCGCTTTTTTTCCTGCAAATTACACACAAAAAAATCATATAAAAATTGAATTTGAAGTATAAAAAGAAATGAATTTGATTATAAAACACACATTTTTTTTAATTCAAACCTCGCGCACAGTAGACCAATGTGAACTCACGTGTTGTTACAGTCTACATCAACATCAATTTGTCGGAGAGTGCACAAATCCACAATTACAAAGTACAAATGACGTTTTCATTATCGATACGTACGACACTCCCTCGTAATCGTGACCGCCGCTGCGAATGCGCAACTTCAAACATAATTTCTTCCCACACAAAACTGAGGCCTGAACGTGCGTTTCGTACAGAGACTCGAATATGAATTCTGGTTCCGGACTTGACACCATCAAGTAACGGAGGTTCTGCGTTGTTGACTCCAACACCTGGTCGTATAACATCGTGTTTAGATTGCGTGCGAACAACGTTGACGATATTGGAAATGAGATAACGACGGTTTCGACCAAACACACACGAAGTCTTGTCGAAGTGTTGCGGACGTCGGCCAAGTGACCGTAAACGCGATTCATAATCTTTTACTGTTCGTATGATGGCTTGAAAACTCTCTCCTCTGACCCACATAGCCAAAGCCTTGTTGTGGAAGGTAAGAGCGTGACTCTTACCGGATTAATATACCACTAATATAGTTCATGACTTTTCAATGCATGGTAATGTATAATATTTATTAATTACCACTAACTATTTACAATAATAACTTTTGAATATACCATAATATATCATAAATATTAAAATCATCATTAACCTTTATGACTTTTCAATTCACCTTTATGACAATTGGATACCGTTTTTTGTTTTATTGATATTTTTAATTTTTACTTTATTAAATAGCAATGCGTTGGATATTAGATGTAGTCCAATCGTTTAATATTTATGAGATTTGTAATTTTTAAATTGTAACGTTCCATTGCATTTTTTAATTATTTTTATTAACATAAAATTTTCAAGATAAAAATAAATCTTAAATCTTAATGTAATCAAATAAAAAATCCTCAATAATATAAAAAGTGGTCAAAGTGGTTTTCTTATATTAAAAATGAGTTTTCTAAATTATAATAATCTATTGATATTTTTAAAACTATTATCTAATAATATTTTACAAATTAATCTCATTTAAATAATTATATTTTATTATTTTTTATCATTTCAATTTAGATTATGTTAAAAATTATCAATTAATTCTTATCATTTCATTTTGTATTAGTCATTTAATATCTTCTTATGTAATATATAATAATTTTTTCCATAACCAATCAAAATTTGAAAAACTTACATGTAGGATGCTAAAAATTTTCATTTAATTCTTATCATTTCATTTTGTATTAATCATTTAATATCTTCTTATGTAATATATACTATTTTTTTCCCTAACCAATCAACATTTAAGAAACTTACATGTAGGATGTTTAGGTGGCTTCACCACAATCCTTCAAATACAATTATGGGAAAAAGCCCTCAAAATTCCCGAACTTGTAATTTGGTGTAATATAAATTCCCGAACTTGTAGAGGTGCTTATTAATTCCCAAACTTGAAAAATTGAACATGAAAATTACTCAACTTGTTAAACCGTTCCATAACCGTCCTTAAGATTAATTGGTCAAAAAACCACGTTGACCTGTCCAACGTGGCATATGACGTGTATGCCCAGCTCAAAAATTTTTTGCCACGTATGCAGTTTCCGGTTTTTCGAGAAACCGTGGTAAATCGACCGGATTGGACAGTAAACCGGTATTTTATAGAACCGGTTAAAATAGATATAACCGGTGCACAGTAACATTTTCCAGTTAAGTAATTGTAAAACATAAAAAAGTCACATTTACCACAAATCGAAACCGAAAACTCGAGAAGAAACCCGACCATCGGAACCCTAAATCTAGTTACCCCTGTCATCGGCGATTTCTTCGAAAATAGTCGGTGGTGAATATACTCAGCTCGTTCCTCCTCACCCCTACCTTCATCATTAACATTGCCGAGGTCTTCATAACCGACAGTTTCAAAATCATCATTACCATTACTACCGCTCTCAGAATCGGTAGAATCCTCACGAGCTTCTTCTTCACTTTCATTGTTTTCAACTTCCTCATGCTCGATAAATACATCGATCTCTGTCGATTCTGCTACAATCTTATTCAGCTCGCGAAATTCATACCTACTTTCTCTATGACTTATCACCCTCCTATCCTTATATGCTTCCTCCGGTAATTTGTACGACAACTGATACATTGGCGGATAAATGTTCCTTAACTCTATGATATTCTCAAACAGGTCCCATGACAGATTATGGGGGGGTTCACTAAACACTTGCGCCTTTACTCCGCCAATGTACCCCACATTTCCATCTTCGCCATAATCTGTACACCCGCCGAAAAGTACATTCACTATAACCCTGTCCAACCAATACAGAAACCATAAACCAGGAATTAAACTCGCAGTCGAAGAAGAAGCAGACGCAGAACCAAGATTTAAACCCACATATATTTCATGTAGAATCTGAAATAAATCATTCTTAACCCTAATTTCAACACACCCAAGTCTGTCTTCACAACACACCCAAGTCTGTCTTCACAACACAAATCGAAGAAGAAGAAGAGTAGAACAGAACCGACAAACCTCATATCTTCAAATTCGGAGTCGAATCAGAAGCAGCCCCAAACAACCGCAATTTGACAGAGGAGAAGACCGAGAACACCCTATCGCCAGTCAGCAGATCGCCTAAACAGCCGTCGACTGAGCAGAGGAGAACAGTGATTCTAATGAATGTTATGGAGACGATGAAGATGCGTTTCCCGAATCACCTCTAAACATGGATGAAGAGTGGCGGTCTTTCGAGAAACCAGTGAAGAGTGGTCGGATAAAAGGAGATAAACGACATCTTTATCTCGGAAAAACATTTAATTCCGGGGAAGAGTTCAAAAAGACGTTGGTTGACTATGTCTTTGACACACAGTTCAACATTAGGATGACGAAGTCTTCGAAGACGAGGTATTCAGCTAACTGTAGGCGTAAAAAGTGCGTGTGGAGGGTGTATTGTACACTTGATACATATTTGAACAAGTGGGTGATCAAGACATATTATCCAACACACAACCACCATCCAAATGGACATGCACCGATGGTGAATATGTATCATATTGCTGAACGTTTCAAGGAGGACATGAGGAGGAATCCACGACTTAGAGCTGTTGACATTAGAGTGGGATTGGTAGAGAGGTATGGTTTGATAATGTCAAAGAGCAAATGCTCTAAGGCTCGACGTGTTGCATCTAAAATGGTAACCGAAGAACAGAAAGTACAATTTGCAAAACTGTGGGATTACGAGGCTGAGCTTAGGAGGTCAAATCCGAACATAACCACTGAAATAGGTCTGAAGACAGAAAATGATGAAGAAGTCTTTGATCGGTTTTATATCTGTTTCCATGTGTTACGTGATACGTGGAAAAAATGTTGTCGACCTATCATTGGATTGGATGGCTGCTTTTTGAAATGGGAGTTAAAAGGAGAACTTCTAGCAGCCGTCGGAAGGGATGCTAATAACGGTATATATCCCATTGCGTGGGCAGTTGTGCGTATAGAGAACATTGAGAATTGGTTATGGTTTATTCAAAAACTGAAATCTGATTTGGACCTTGGTGAAGGAGAGAAATTAACAATAACCTCGGACAAACAAAAGGTAATCTCATTTACTGATTTACTTATCAATTTATCTTTCACGTTTTTCAATTGGTAAATTGCTTCTTGTTTTACAGGGTTTGTTGAATGCTGTCGCATGCGAGTTGCCATTTGCCGAGCATCGTATGTGTACTCGTCACGTTTATGCAAACTGGAGGAAAACCTACAAGGATTCGGCTTATAAGCGTATCTTTTGGAGCATTGCTGCAAGCTATCACCAAGCTCATTATGATGCACATCTACAAGAAATGAAACAATTGAATGAACTTGCATATGAAGCTGTTTTATGTGCAGAACCACATCAATGGGCTCGAGCCTTCTTCAAACCTGACTCGCGTTGTGACGATGTAGTTAACAATCTGACAGAGAGTTTCAACCAGACAATCAGAGAGGCACGGTTGAGGCCGATGATAGATATGCTGGAGATGATACGTAAACAAATAATGCATCGTAATGCCAAACGGTCGAGGTATGCAACGAGATGCTTGACTGAGTTTACTCGTCATTGTATGAAGAAGTTGGAATAAGCACGACAGAAAACACGGTTTTGCACAATATACCAAGTGCACGTGGACAATACGAAGTGGAAGAGTTTAGAATGAGTTACTCAGTTGATCTTGCCGGAAAGCGATGCGCTTGTCGTGAATGGGACCTAAGAGGAATTCCTTGTCAACATGCATTGTGCATCATAAACGAGAAGCAGGAAGAGGTTTCAAAGTAAGTACAGAAACTCATTTTTTCATATTCTATAAATACTAGTCAACTAATGTAATCTGATTATGTTTTATGGACAGTTACATATCCGAGTACTATATGACGTCTCAGTGGGTTGAAACATATGCACATAACATCAACCATGTGAATGGACAAGTTCTTTGGCAGAAAACTAACATGCCTGCGATTGGTGTACCAAACAAGCGATCTATGCCGGGTCGACCCAAAAAGTTTAGTCGGAGGAAGGAACCATGTGAGTCGAGTACAAGATCTGGGCACATGACTAGACACGGAAGACAAATGACTTGCAGTCTCTGTAAACAGACGGGACATAATGCAAGAGGGTGCAGAAACGAACCAATTACAATCTATGGTTGTAAAAGAGGAAGAGGTCGACCGAGAAAGGTTTGTAAAACCCATCTGATTCACAATCACTTGAATATAAATCTTGTTTAACTTCATCTGTCAATGTAGGTGCAAGGAGAATCAAGCAACCGACCCAATACGCCTCAGCCACAACCGTCTGCTGAAGCTTCCTCTCATCTGGATATGCCGACCCAATCAAGCCAGACGGTGCAATCAACAATCCATCCTCCTCGCAGACTACGACGCATAGTTACGTCAGTTAGACAATTTTAAGCCCCAAGACCAGTTCCACCAGGCAACCAAGATCCTGATTGCAACAACACATCTTCAGGAAGATGTTAGGATTTAGTTGCATATGAGATAATGTTTTGTACATGTTGAACTGTTAGTGGTGTTTGGTGGTTCAAAGGGTCGTTTTTTGGATGTTAGATCTGAAATTATTTTTTGGATATAGTTCAACCCATATCTGGTTCTAATGTTCCAGGGTTTAGATATTTTGTAAGGTTCAAATGCTCTAAGACATGTTCTTTTTTTTTTGTAAGCTCTAAACCTGTGTTTAACTACTTGACATTCTCTTCAATCTGTTTCTGCATAATTTAATACATTCTCTTCAAATGCATCTGCAAATATATCAAAACAAACTAATCTTCACCATAATTTCATACATGTTCACTTAACATTACAAGATCCACAATAAGTTACACATATCCTCATAACCCTAAGTCATTTGATACATCATCAGATTCCAATATTACCAAAATACTACAACCGACCCACTTCATACAAATTTTCAAACCGACAATAGTCGATAGTAATATGTAATTACCATAACTACAACTACGACAACTACCACAAATTTAAGCATCACGCCTTTGTAGTCTTCCAACACATCCTCCAACTTTTTCGTCTTCTCCTTGTACTCTTCCAACTCAACCTCCAAGTTTCTCGTCTTCACTCTGTACTCTTCCAACTCAATTTCCATCTTTCCGATCCTCAGTTTGTATGCTTCCGTATCCATTAGTACTCTTTCTAATCCTTCATCAAAATTGTCCATTTTGTCTTCCATAACCTCATCAAACCATTTGAAGAAGTGATTAAAATTTCCCTGAAATATTATACCAACAAGATCAGATAAACCATAAACCAATTGAAACATACATTCAATTTTTCACCAATACCTCCTGTTTCTCACAACAGAAGAACACTCTTCCGGGATTATTCTCTGTTTTCGATGTCAATCTCACAACGTCACATCCACATTCGCATTTCCATGGATAAACCTTGCGTTCACTCGATCGCCCTTTTCTCCGACTTGATCGTGCACTGGATGTTGAAGAACTCCTTCCACCCTCAGATGAACAATTCCCTTTCATCCTGTAAAAAAACAAAAAAATCCCCCAAAAAGAAAAAAAACAACCCTATAACTCGACATCAAATTCATAAAAAAAAACAACCCTACAACTTGTACACATTTCACAGACAAAAAAAAAAACAAAACAACCCTTTGATTCGTATGTCAAATTCCTATTAAACCCAAAACCATATATACAATCCTACTATATTAAACCCATCACCATATACACATATTCCATCAAATTAAACCCGACAACAACTCGTATTCAGCTCAAAATCCCCTAAAAAGAAAATAACCAACACGGCTCACAAAAACAACCGAAGAGAAAGATAAACTAATAGAGTTCTGGTGATTTCGAAACCTGAGATTAGATGAATGGTCCTTCACCGAAGAGATTGTCGATGATACGGTGCCGAAGAGATTGCCGATGAGAGAGTGACGAAAAGATATTTTGGTTCCAGTCGATTTGGGTGAAAGTGAATAAGATTTAGGGTTAGATTTTTTTCACCGGTTATATCTATGTTAATCGGTTCCAGAAAGCCCGGTTTACTGTTCAATCCGATCGATTTACCAAGGTTTCTCGAAAAACCAGAAACCGCATATGTGGCAAAAATTTTCTGAACTGGCCATATACGTCACATGCCACGTTGGACAAGTCAACGCGGTTTTTTGACCAATTAATCTTAAGGACGGTTATGGAACGGTTTAACAAGTTAAGTAATTTCCATGTTCAATTTTTCAAGTTTGGGAATTAATAGGCACTTCTACAAGTTCAGGAATTTATATTACACCAAATTACAAGTTCGGGAATTTTTAGGGTTTTTTCCCTACGTCGACAGTTCAGGTCGATACTTATATTCCTTTTGAGACGCTTTTATTCGCGCGAGGACAAACAAAACTCTAAATTTGGGAGAATTTGATGGCAACGAAAGTCTTCCATATTTTAATAAGAACGTTTAGTATTTTCTCACCAGTTTTGTGCTAATTATAGACATATCATATTAGTTCGTTGTTTTGGTTTATTTTGTTTTTTGGTGTTTAAATGGACAAAAGAGCGTAAATAAGTACAAAATAAGTATGAAACGAGACGTGCAGAGCAAAACATCAAAACGAGCATTTCAGAGTTGTTTTCAGGACGACGAGGCATTTGACACGACCAGAATCCAGTTCGCATGATCGAGTCGTTTGACACAGAGATGGTGATTTTTACTCAAAGAAATGACGTAGCCTATGTCACTTGCACATGCTTGTGTCACTTCCTTAGACAATTTTGTTTTTGTACAAACTTACATTTTTACCCAACAATTAGTAGTCTAGTGATTGAGAGGTGACAAAGTCATCTTCAAAGTACTCGGTTCGATTCCATTGATGGAGAGAGATATAATTTCTGGACCAAAATGATCTATACATAAAGGCTGGTCTCGGGCCAAGGATGGATGTAATTGGATCGAAGGCACCGAGAATCATCCTGATTATCAAAAAAAAAAATCTATTTTTCAAGAGAATTTGACCTAAGAAAAAAACCTAGCCACCATATATAATCAAGTGAGGACATTTAAAGAACCTTTTAGGACTTTTTTTGGGCATCAAGGGAATAACCTAGAGTGATGGAGAAGTCAAGATTCATTAATTGTGGAATAGGGTTCTATCCTACATGTAGAGATTTGCTATGTACTTCATACGATACCTTGTTACCGATACTCATCGGTTTTTATGGATTGCGTTTATTTCGTTAGATTGGTTTGATCACCCAATTGAATGTGTTAGAATCTAGTTATGATGCGAGAGTTGAGATTAGGTTTGGATAGAATCCATAAGATGAACATGTTAAGACTATTGAGAGTTGGGATATTATTGTAAGGTTATGAGCTCTTGTGTATTGCGGCTTGTATTGATCAGAATATTACAGAGGAAATATATACAGAGACGTATGAGCTAGTCTGCCCTAAGGTATAAGGCAAGTTCTGTATGTGGTATATAAAAATATATACATAATATATTGTTCCCTTATATGCCCCCGCAAGACGGAGCACCGTCGGTGATTCCGATCTTGATGCAGAGATCAGAGAAGATAGATCGCGGAAGCGGCTTGGTCAGAATGTCCGCCAACTGGTCTTTGGAGCTGATGTGAGCAACGCGTAGTGAGCCATTTTCAATTTGGCCAGGAACAAAGAGATAATCCAGTGCTAGGTGCTTCATGCATGAGTGAAACACAGGGTTGACACTGAGATACGTGGCTCCAATATTATCGCAGTGAATGACTGGAGCCTGAGGAAGAGTGACTTGAAGTTCAGAGAGGAGGTTGAGGATTCAGCGAACTTCGGCAGAAGTGTTAGCGACAGACCGATACTCTGCTTCAGTTGATGAACGGGAAATGGTGCCCTGCTTTTTCGAGGACCAGGAAATTGGATGTTTTCCAAGATAAATGATGTATGCTCCTGTAGACTTGTAATCCGACTTGTCCCCAGCCCAATCTGTATCGCTGTAGGCATGAAGATTAGCGGGGTTGTCAGCAGCGAAGAAAATGCCGCGGTGAGAAGTCCCTACCAGATACCGCAGAACCCGTTTAACAGCAGTCCAATGCTGATCAGTGGGTTGATGCATGAATTGGCTAAGTTTGTTAACGGCAAAGGAGACATCAGGCCTTGTCAGGGATAAATACTGCAGAGCTCCAAGAATGCTTCTGTATTCAGTGGGATCAGAAAGAGGGTTGCCAGAGTTGAGTGCTAGCCGAGAGGTGGATGACATAGGAGTGGAGACCGACTTGGATTCGTGCATCAACGTTCGCTGGAGCAGATCGGTGATGTATTTTCGCTGGCTGAGAGATAATCCTGCAGAAGTGCGAGTTGCTTCGACTCCGAGAAAGAACGACAGTGATCCTAAATCTTTCAGAGAAAATCTGGCAGCAAGGGAAGCAATGAAGTGTTGAATATGATCAGGATTGCTGCCGGTGATGACAAGGTCATCAACATAGATGAGTACCATCAGGTGGCTATGATCACGGTGCAGAGTGAACAGTGATGCATCGGCAAGGGAATTGGTAAATCCTTTGTGTAGAAGATAAGATCGAAGTACCATGCTCGCGGAGCCTGCTTGAGGCCATAGAGAGCTTTGTTGAGCTTACAAATGTGTCGAGGTTCGTCTTTGTCAATGAAACCAGGAGGCTGCACCATGAAAACTTGCTCCGAGAGACTGCCTTGGAGGAAGGCATTATTCACGTCCAATTGACGGATAGACCAATTCCGAGAAACTGCTAAACTGAGAATAACGCGTATGGTTGCAGGCTTGACAACAGGGCTGAACGTGTCGTTGTAGTCTATTCCGGGTCGTTGATGAAAGCCCTTGGCAACTAGACGGGCTTTATACCGTTCGACTGAGCCATCCGGATTATGTTTGATGCGAAACACCCATTTACAGCCCACAACGTTCGCTGCAGTTTCGGGTGGAACCAGATCCCAGGTACGATTTCGAGCCAAGGCATCAAATTCCTCACTCATTGCTGCTCTCCAGTAGGCAAGTCGAAGAGCCTGAGCAGCAGAAGTGGGGAGAGTAGAGGGAGCCTGGTCTGTAACAACATGAGCAAACTTGGGGTTATGTGACACCCGAAACCCGTGTCCCGCGAAAACCACGAGTTGCGCCACATGGACAAAAATAAAATAAATACAATTACCGAAAATACGCGGGATTTAAAAATTCTCAATTTATATACATATGCAGCGGAGACAAATGCAATTACGGTAGTGTAACTATCGGAAAATACAAAACTCATAAATCGACACTACCAATCTTTTTGGAACAGAAATCTGCGTAACTCCAACCTAAATCTTTTCGGTCTTCCTCCTCACACTCTTGGCGCTACTATGTCCATCCAACGCTCCTCTTTGCGCTATCTCGAGCTGAAACGTTGCATAACAACGTCCTAAGCTACATGCTTAGTGAGTACTTCAGGTTAAACCCGAAGATCATACTCAAATGGCAAATGGCCAAACACAATCAATATTATACATACACTAGATATAAGTGTATACATATATACACACTTCATGCCAGGAAACACAATTCACTCAATCGCACAAGTAATTCACTTATCACACACACTCAGTCCGCATGATGTATCATCGGACATAACCGTCAAATCATCTCTATGTGCATCGCACACATAGGATACCGCAAGGATCTGGTCTCACCAGTCCAGGACATATGTACACGAGTCATAACTCGACCCATCGGGTCTCTCAGTAATAACCGTACCGTCAAATCATCTCCACGTGTGCATCACACACGTGGGTAAGGACGCCCCATGTGCAACGCACATCCCCCGCTCTCCTCGGCAATCGCCGGAACAATAAAACACGCCATCCAAATCCCTACTCCATAAAACATAATACATCAACCATCCCCTCTGACATCGATGTCACCTCTCGATGCCAGAGCGCCAGGTGCCCCCTCCAGGCCACCACCGACTATGTCGAGCGAAGTCAGTACACAACTAACAACCTCTCGCCGGCCGTCCGCCACGGAGAAACTCATCGGACCCGAGCTCAGGTCTTTCTGAGTTCCTTCGCATAACCCCGTCGGGAGAATCGCTCAATCCCGAGTCACGGGTAAATGTATTGCCAGTCTCTGCCGGGAGAATCACTCAATCCCGATCCCGTTCCATAGCTAGTGGAACATTGGCGCGGTTACTGTGTAACCGTAGGATTTCCTCAACCCCGTGATAGCCGAATCACTCAAGACTATCACGTGTATCATCGGCTCCAAGCTCTGCCCGTGGGCAACCAATCACAATCATGTCTCCTCAATATGAAACCCGACCCGGGTCAGAGATCATAAAGAGGAGATCCCAACAATGCAACCATCGGGATATCACCTCAAACC
>NW_010964598.1:2769247-2769619 GCF_000463585.1 Tarenaya hassleriana
TTACCGTAAGTCGGTTTCATTCAAGTTTCATGAGGTTCGGGTAGGAAACGGGTCTAGGTAGGTCACGTGTAGGTGTCGGTAGCATCGGGTCCCGCTTGAGCCGACGAAACAAGCCAGAACGGGAAGATAAGACCTTGGAACGGACGGTCTGCCTCAGCTAGACCGGACGGTCCAAGATGACTGGTCCCGGTTATACTTCAATCGGATATACACACGTCTTTACTTGACATTTTGGTGATCTCGTTCCTTTACATTCATTTTATTCTTTTATCCCCGATCCGACCAAATTGGGTTCCGACCATTTCGGATTACCAATTCAGCTCGTTCCGAAGGTTTTACTTACCGTAAGTCGGTTTCATTCAAGTTTCATGA
>NW_010964598.1:2770812-2772607 GCF_000463585.1 Tarenaya hassleriana
TAATAACCCGTAAATTCGACTTTCAAACCAAATTTTAGGAAAACGCTCGAACTCACATATCCTTGTTGTTGTGAGTCATGATATGCGCTCAGTCACATGCACTTTATAGATGAAGTCATATCTTGTTGAACCTTTGCTCATACAAGTATGATCATCGAATCCTTGGTACATATACTACTATACTCGTTTTGTCTTATGAGTTAAGTAGTATTCTCCTGTTGTTCCTTATCTTGGCAATACGCGCATGGTGGCGTATTTTCCTTATTTGGTCTGTTGATGATCAAAACAATTCAGAAGTTTATTTCTCCAGAAGGTTTTGATGTTTGACCCCTTGTAATGCCACTCACATTCGTCCTACTATGCGTTAGTGGCTTCCATTGTGTCAGAGTCATTCATGGTTATATATATATATATATATATATATTTCCTTAGGACTTACTTCCTGACATTACATACGTCATCGATGAGAACGATAACGAGTACATTCAGACAGTCCATGAACACCTGACTTCCTGGTAACCTGAACACCACAGAGTGTAAGGGGTTGGATATTATAATCCCAATTTGCGTTTGGGGTCCATGTTACATCAGTTGACCTTAGGAAGAGGTCATTCATGATGACTAGTCAGGTCTAGTGACATGCTGACGTAAAATGATATCTAATGCCCTTATGGCTTCCTATTATTTTCTTAAATTCTTGCTGGTAGACATCATTTTTCTCAGCATTTTGCAGCCAACATTGTTCCTAGGATTGCCTCTATTGGAAGGTTTCTTTTTCTTCCCCTCGAGACAACCGTAGTAACTCTGGTTGTTAAATGGCGTGGTATTCCTTCATTACAACAATTTATTGCATTTTGATTTCAGTCTCCTCGATAATGAATAGTAAGACACGAGAACTTTTTCTTCGTACCGTACCATCGTTCAAATCTTAAGCTTATGTCTTACGACATACTTGTGGCATCATTGTTCTCATGTTTCTGATACTTCTCGTTCCCTGGGGGTACCCTCCCCTTAGGTATAAGCTGAATGCGTCCTCCAAGCAATCTTTATTCTCCATTCCCCAGTACAGGTCCTTAGGTATTTACTGGGGAATCCCGCCATGGTAAAGAATGCAAAAGCAGATGACCTTATAGGTATTACTTGCGTATTGTCTGGACCTATTTGTAGCGATCTCCCATGCATTGAAAACGTTTGTGATGAGATTTTGAAGCTACATGGACTTCTGTTCTCGAGAGATCAAGGCTAACGCCATAGAAGAGAATAAATGTCTTATCCAATACTCTTAAGGCCAGTAATTATGGTACTGAATTTACTCTCCGTTCGTGTGGCATTTTGATCAGCCCTAGCTTCGTGCAGGTCGTGATTCGTGTCCCAGCATTAAATTGGAGACATTTCCTCGATTATTGATTGATCATCTCCTTGGCTAAATTCCTTTAGTTTAGCCTCGTGTTAAAAGTATATCATGTCCTATGATGCCCTTCACTTTCGAATGCAAGCATTTTCCTCTTTCAAGAAGTATGCTTGACACTTTCAAGTCATTCTTTATATGGCCTTAACACCAGTCATTCATATGCCTTTATCTTCTAACGCATGATAAGTGTGATCTTGTGATCTGATTATCCAACTTACATTACTTGTTAAGATTCAGTATGCCTTGTGCATTACCAACCTCGAATCTCAAACTCGGTTTTCCACACTTATAGATAATCAAATCAGACGTCAAGTTAGTGAACTCCATCGATCGAGGATCCTTATCCTAACAAGGTAATGTTTTTCTTCTCCACTCTCTTCAGAT
>NW_010964598.1:2773028-2773446 GCF_000463585.1 Tarenaya hassleriana
AATGCATCATATGACAAGTAGAGTCAGAGTCACTACACTGACGTGGATGGCTTAGCGTCCTTAGTGACCCACTTAATGACAACTACCAAAAGGTGTCATATGCGCGATTTCCTATAGAAGGATTTGAAAAACATTTCAAAACTAGTTTGAAAACCTTTGAAAACAATTTTTCTGATATCAGTTGTTACGCAAATTCCTTTCCTTTGGAAAGAACTGCTCTGATACCATTCGCTGTGACACCCGAAACCCGTGTCCCGCGAAAACCACGAGTTGCGCCACATGGACAAAAATAAATTAAATACAATTACCGAAAATACGCGGGATTTAAAAATTCTCAATTTATATACATATGCAGCTCGACCGAGTCAGAACGAACCAAAATGAACAGACTTGGCCTTACAGACTTCTGACTCGGACT
>NW_010964598.1:2774992-2791915 GCF_000463585.1 Tarenaya hassleriana
AATGGAGCAAGAGTTGTTGCATTAACCGTCGGGACTTACGATCTCACTTTACCTTCTGGCCTTGTATTGGAGTTGCATGATTGTTATTTTGTACCTGCCATCAGTAGGAACATTATATCGATTTCATGTTTAGACTCGGATGGTTTCAGATTTGTTATTGAGAACAAATATCTGTCCATTTATAGAGGCGATTTATTCTATGGTAAGGGTTACCAGTTTAATGGCCTTTATGTTTTGGAAGATGAACCATCTATATACAGGTCGATCTATAACGTTAGTACCAAGCGGTTTAAGTCGAACGACTTAAATCCGACCTATCTCTGGCATTGTCGATTTGGCCACATCAACGAGAAACGCATTGCGAAGCTTCATTCTGATGGACTTCTTGATTCTTTTGATTATGAATCAATCGAATCATGCGATTCCTGTTTGATGGACAAGATGACAAAATCTCCTTTTACTAGAAAAGGAGAACGGGCTACGGAGTTGCTAGAACTCATACATAGTGATGTGTGCGGTCCTATAAGCTCGCCCGTTAGAGGGGGTTATCTGTATTTTGTTACGTTTACTGATGATTTCAATAGGTACGGTTATGTCTACTTGATGAGACATAAATCTGAAACACTTGAATTGTTCAAGATTTTCAGAAACGAGGTACAGAACCAACTTGGCAAGACGATCAAGTTGCTTCGATCTGATCGAGGTGGCGAGTATATGAGCCAAGAGTTCACTGACTATCTGGCAGATTGTGGGATTGTCTCACAGCTGACTCCACCTGGAACGCCACAATGGAATGGTGTTTCCGAGAGGAGGAACCGAACCTTATTGGATATGGTACGGTCTATGATGAGTCAGGTCGATCTTCCTAAATCTTTCTGGGGCTACGCTCTGGAAACGGCTGCGCTTATACTGAACAACTGTCCAACAAAGTCGGTTCAGAAGACTCCATATGAGATATGGACTGGGAAGCGTCCCAGGTTAGCATTCATGAAGATTTGGGGATGTGACGTTTACGTGAAACGTCTTGCTTCTGATAAGCTATCTGCCAAGTCTGATAAATGCATATTTGTGGGTTACCCTAAGGAAACTAAAGGGTACTGGTTCTACAACCCATCTGAGAACAAAGTGTTTGTTGCTCGGAATGGATCTTTCTTGGAGAGAGAGTTCGTCTCCAAGAGAGTTAGTGGGAGTAGAATAGATCTCGAAGAAGTTCGAGAACCACAAATAGTCGAAGAACCGAACGAACAGGTCGAAACAGTCCAACCTGTATCACGAGTTGTTGAGACAGCACCTCCTAGTGAACCTCGGAGATCTGGTAGAATTCGCCAAGAGCCTACAAGATATGGTTTTCTTGTGACTGGAAACGATGAACTCATGTTGTTAGAACATGACGAGCCTACGTCGTATTCAGAGGTTGTGGCGAGTTCCGATTCCGAGAAATGGCACCAGGCCATGGAGTCTGAGATGCAATCCATGTACGACAACAAAGTGTGGACTTTGGTCGATTCATTCGATGGTATTAAGACCATTGGATGTAAGTGGGTTTTCAAGAAGAAAACCGACATGGATGGCATCGTGCATACCTATAAGGCACGACTCGTCGCGAAAGGGTTTCGGCAGATTCATGGTATAGACTATGATGAAACCTTTTCACCAGTTGTGATGCTTAAATCCATACGGATTGTGCTGGCTATAGTTGCGTATTATGACTATGAGATATGGCATATGGACGTCAAGACCGCATTCCTTAACGGGAATTTGCTCGAGGATGTGTACATGACACAACCCGAGGGTTTTGTTGATCCTAAGAGTCCGAGGAAGGTGTGCAAGCTTCAGAGATCCATTTATGGATTGAAGCAGGCTTCGAGGAGCTGGAATCTTCGATTTGACGAGGCAGTCAAAATGTTTGGCTTCCTGCAAAACGAAGATGAGCCATGCGTTTACAAGAAGGTCAGTGGGAGCGCAGTGGTCTTCCTTGTACTTTATGTGGATGATATATTGCTCATCGGAAATGACATTCCTACCTTGCAAGGAGTAAAATCCTGGCTAGGATCAGTTTTTTCGATGAAGGACTTAGGAGAAGCCGCCTATATTCTAGGAATCAAGATCTATAGAGATAGATCGAGAAGGCTTCTTGGTCTAAGTCAGAGTACATACATTGACAAGGTCTTGAATCGGTTCAAGATGCAAGACTCCAAGAGGGGTGCCTTGCCAATGGGACATGACGTTGCTCTTAGCAAGACTCAGTGTCCAAAGACACAGGATGAGCAAGAGCGCATGAGTAGGTTTCCATATGCCTCGGCAATTGGATCCATCATGTACGCCATGTTGTGTACTTGTCCGGATGTATCATATGCATTGAGTATGACTAGTAGATATCAGTCTACACCAGGTGAGGCTCACTGGATTGCGGTCAAGAACATCCTTAAGTACTTGAGAAGGACTAAGGATTTGTTCTTGGTGTATGGCGGATTGGAAGACGAGCTCGCTGTAAGTGGTTATACCGATGCTAGTTTCCAAACCGACAGAGATGACTTCAGATCGCAGTCAGGTTATGTTTTCTGCCTGAACGGTGGGGCTATCAGTTGGAAGAGTTCCAAACAGCCAACCGTTGCAGATTCGACTACAGAAGCCGAGTACATAGCAGCATCGGATGCAGCTAAGGAAGCTGTTTGTATCAGGAAATTCGTGGGAGACCTGGGGGTTATTCCTAGCGTTACAGATCCCATTGAGTTGTAGTGTGACAACAATGGTGCGATTGCGCAAGCTAAGGAACCCCGGTCACACCAGAGATCCAAACACATACTCAGACGATTTCACTTGATCAGAGAAATCATCGACAGAGGAGACGTGAAGATAAGCAGAGTGTCGACAGATGATAATATTGCCGACCCGTTGACGAAGCCTCTCACTTCGTCAAAACATGATGGTCATGTTAAGGGTATGGGGATTAGATGCTTGTAGGATAGATCATAGAGCATAGTGGGAGATTGTTGGTTGTAATGCTCTAGGATGATCCGTGATATGACATTTTGACTTTGTATTGATTCATTGATTTATGAATGCATTACATTCCCGTTATATGATTGGCATGTTTGTTATATTTCGGTATCCTTGAATCATTATAGAATGATTCTAAACACCCTGGTCAGTTATCATTGTAGGAATAATGATGAATTAAGACTAGCATGAGGTGTGATCGATGCATTGGACAACGAGTACCCATGATGTGATATGCATCCAATGCATCGATCACACCTCATCTAGTCTTAATTCATCATTGTTTTCACAATGATAACTGACCAATGAGTTTAGAATCATTCTCTAATGATTCAAGAATACCGAAACATAACAAACATGCCAATCATATAACGGGAAGAGTAATGCATTCATAAACCAATGAATCAATACAAAGTCAATGTCATATCACGGATCATCGTAGAGCATTACAACCAACAATCTCCCACTATGCTCTATGATCTATCCTACAAGCAACTAATCCCCATACCCCTAACATGATCATCATGCTTTGCCGAAGGGAGAGGCTTCATCAATGGATCGACAATATTATCATCTGTTGACACTCTTCTTATCTTCACATCTCCTCTATCGATGATTTCTCTGATCAAGTGAAATCGTCTGAGTATGTATTTGGATCTCTGGCGTGACCTGGGTTCCTTAGCTTGCGCAATCGCACCATTATTGTCACAGTACAACTCAATGGGATCTACAATGCTAGGAATGATGCCCAGGTCTCCCACGAATTTTCTGATCTAAACAGCTTCCTTAGTTGCATCCGATGCTGCATGTACTCGACTTCTGTAGTCGAATCTGCCACGGTCGGCTGTTTGAAACTCTTTCAACTGATAGCCCCACCGTTCAGGCAGAAAACGTAACCTGACTGCGATCTGAAGTCATCTCTGTCGGTCTGGAAACTAGCATCGGTATAACCCCTTATAGCGAGCTCGTCTTCCAATCCGCCATACACCAAGAACAAATCCTTAGTCATTCTCAAGTACTTAAGGATGTTCTTGACCGCAATCCAGTGAGCCTCACCTGGTGTAGACCGATATCTACTAGTCATACTCAATGCATATGATACATCCGGACGAGTACACAACATGGCGTACATGATGGATCCAATTGCCGAAGCATATGGAATCTTACTCATGCGCTCTTGCTCATCTTGTGTCTTTGGACACTGAGTCTTGCTAAGAGCACGTCATGTCCCATTGGCAAGGCACCCCTCTTGGAGTCTTGCATCTTGAACTGATTCAAGACCTTGTCAATGTATGTACTCTGACTTAGGCCAAGAAGCTTTCTCGATCTATCTCTATAGATCTTGATGCCCAAAATATAGGCGGCTTCTCCAAAGTTCTTCATCGAAAAGACTTATCCTAGCCAGAATTTTACTCCTTGCAAAGTAGGAATGTCATTTCCAATGAGTAATACAAGGAAGACCACTGGCTCCCACTGATCTACTTGTAAACGCATGGCTCATCTTCGTTTTTCAGGAAGCCAAACGTTTTGACTGCCTCGTCAAATCGAAGATTCCAGCTCCTCGAAGCCTGCTTCAGTCCATAAATGGATCTCTGAAGCTTGCACACATTCCTCGGACTCCTAGGATCAACAAAACCCTCGGGTTGTGTCACGTACACATCCTCGAGCAGATTCCCGCTAAGGAATGCGGTCTTGACGTCCATCTACCATATCTCGTAGTCATAATATGCAGCTATAGCTAACAGAATCCATATGGATTTAAGCATCACGACTGGTGAAAAGGTTTCATCATAGTCTATACCATGAATCTGCCAAAACCCTTTCGCGACGAGTTGTGCCTTGTAGGTATGCACGATGCCATCCATGTCGAATTTTTTCTTGAAAACCCACTTACATCCAATGGCCACAATACCCTCGAATGAGTCGACCAAAGTTCATACTTTGTTGTCGTACATGGACTAGACTCCATGGTCTGGTGCTATTTCTCGGAATCGGAACTCGCCACAGCCTCTGAATATGATGTGGGCTTGTCATGTTCTAACAACATGATTTCGTCGTTTCCAGTCACAAGAAAACCGTATCTTGTGGGCTCTTGACGAATTCTACGAGATCTTTGAGGTTCACTAGGAGGTGCTGTCTCAGCACTTGTGACATAGGTTGAATCGTTTCGACATGATCACCCGGTTCTTCGACTATTTGTGGTTCTCGAACTTCTTCGAGATCTATTCTACTCCCATTAACTCTTTTGGTGATGAATTCTCTCTCCAAGAAAGATCCATTCCTAGCAACAAACACTTTGTTCTCAGATGGGTTGTAGAACCAGTACCCTTTAATTTTCTTAGGGTAACCCACAAATATGCATTTATCAGATTTGGCGGATAGCTTATCAGAAGCCAGACGTTTAACATAAACGTCGCACCCCAAATCTTCATAAACGTTAACCTGGGACGCTTCCCAGTCCATATCTCATATGGTGTATTCTGAACCGATTTTGTTGGACAGTTGTTCAGTATTAGCACTGTTGTTTCCAGAGCATAGCCCAAGAAGGATTTAGGAAGATCGACATGACTCATCATAGACCGTACCATATCTAATAAGGTTCGGTTCCTCCTCTCGGAAACGTCATTCCACTGTGGCGTTCCAAATGGAGTCAGCTGTGAGACAATCCCACAATCTGCCAGATAGTCACTGAACTCTTGGCTCATATACTCGCCACCTCGATCAGATCAAAGCAACTTGATCGTCTTCCCAAGTTGGTGTTGTACCTCATTTCTGAAAATCTTGAACAATTCAAGTGTTTCAGACTTATGTCTCATCAAGTAGACATAACCATACCTACTGAAATCATCAGTGAACGTAACAAAATACATATAACCTCCTCTAGCGGGCGAGCTCATAGGACCGCATACATCACTATGTATGAGTTCTACCAACTCTGTAGCTCGTTCTCCTTTTCTAGAAAAAGGAGATTTTGTCATCTTGTCCATCAAACAAGAATCACAAGACTCGATTGATTCATAATCAAAAGAATCAAGAAGTCCATCAGAATGAAGCTTCGCTATGCATTTCTCATTGATGTGACCAAGTCGACAATGCCAGAGATAGGTCGGGTCTACATCGTTCGGCTTAAACCGATTGGTACAAACGTTATAGATTGACCAACACTTGTCACTTTCCTCTTGCCCTTGCCCTTGGAACGCTTCCTTTTGCTGGAACTCTTTCCAACAACTACCATATCACTCTTTTCGTGGCTCCCAGCTTTCTTTTGGAATGACGCATTCAACTGATCAACTATCAAAGAATCGTCGATGTCCTCTAATTGCTTACGCAATTCCGAAGTCATGTTTCCAAGTATCAAGCTAGACATGTCCAGATCATCATCCACATGCTTCCAATAAGTATCAATGATCGATCTAGAAGCCATGGTAGAGGCTTATCCTTCATAAGGATAGATCGCATGGTGAGATTATACAGATTTCTGCAATAGATATGTTCTACAGAAAAAGACAAACAAACAAACAGAAAATATGCAAGTCGCTTAGTACACATACTAAAACATACAATAGATGCAATATGACAAGCTCCCACTAAGAAAAACACTCTCAATGAGTTTCTAAGTGAGCTAGGATCCATATTTCACATGCTTTTGAGTCAGCTAGGGCATGACGCTCAAAACCATGCTATTTAGGTAGACAACACATTGTCAATCATATCATATATGATTCTTAGATGAGTATGGGATAGTGATACGCTATCACTGCATGTTCCTCATCCCATCTTTACCATTAGGTCCAAGTCCAACTTGATAACCCAATTCAAGCTCAACCATATTCGAGCTATGAGAATCACGATTTCTCCATACTGCCTCATCAAGATAGTCAGGCACGTTCAACTAGGGCATGACTCGTAACCATGACGATCGAAGCCTTGACAGTTGATACGTGTGTACCGAGTCTAGAATTTATACATGATTCACAATACACCGCAAGGATACAGATCGTCGTGACACGGGGTCGAACGCAAGGACCAATAGCTAAATCTAAACCCTAATCGAAACTAAATCAAAGCAAGTAGAAGTGGAAGTGATGATGAAAATATGTGGAAAGAATGGAGAATAAGGATATAATGCAATAAAAACGAGTAAACTATCAAGCAACGGTGACTACGGGTGTCGGGATCGTATTCGCGTATATGGGTATATGTTAAGCATGAGAGAATAATGATTATGACTTGTATTCGGGAATCATCAAGCAACAAGAATAGGGAATTCATCTCTCGGTCTACTAACTCACTACCTACAGAGTAACTCGTCAATCTCTCGATCTATTCAAGTTAACCCTAGATGCATGAAGAACACTATCATCAACCCTAAATCGATTAAACCATATCTCTATGTGAATAATACGACTTATCCTATTGATTTTGATCCGAAACCAAACCCATATCTCTCTATGTAGTTTAGAATCTAAGATAATTGACCGAGGGATTAGCAAACATCAATCGAATAAAAACGCAAATCAATAGAACCGAAACAAATCAAAACCGAAATCCAAGTTAGGGTTCAAACATACCCAAAACACAAACGAATTCCTAACCCATAGTCGTGGATCTACTCACGGTTCATGGAAAACAATAAAAAGAACAGAGAAAAAGAGATAACAGAGATGAGAGAAAAGCTCATGTAGATGTGTAGTCTCCACGATCAAATCTTCTTTCTTCTTCCCGAAATCCCGTGAACTTCTATTCTTCTCTTCCAAAAGCTCTCCAAAATTCTGTATCTAAGTGTTCTCTAAGGTTCTCTTCTGTTCTAAGACGTGGGTAGGGCTTTTTTTTATAACCCTAGGGCGGCTCCCAAGAGTCCTATTCCCATTAGGATGTTGAAAATCGCGAAATAGGGTTTTTGAATGGATCCAGACCAATTCCAGGTGGATCTGGACCGGATCCAGATTCCTGGACTCGAGTTCAGCTGTCTTGATTCAGACCGAATCCAGCCGGATTCGGCCCTGCACTGGCAGAATTCTAATCTTCACGGTTTCGCTCATAACTTTCTGCTTCGGTGTCGGATTTACGCGATTTTGGTGTCTACGCGAAGTTCTTGAAGTGCTCTTTCCAATACTTCAAGTCTCGTAGATTTGGACCTCTGTAGAGAAAGTTATTGATGTCGCAACACGAGTACCTCATCCGGACTTCTCCTTTAACGCTCCAAATAGCTCCTTTTTGAGTCCAATAATCTTCGAAACCTATAACTCTGCAAAACTAAAGCACAACCGGGTTTTATGTCGTAACACGCCTAGAATGTCTATGAATGCATGTGATTATCCCGTAAAACTTATAAAAACTCTCATCAAAATATAGAGAAAAATAGGAGTTATCAAATTCCCCCAGACTTAAACCTTTGCTCTCCTCGAGTAAAGAACGAATGAATAAAATCTACAAAATAGGGAATGACGAATATCAAATAGCATCATCGTGAGACTCAAAAGCAAAACATCCATCCAATACTAGTTTTCTGAGAATCGTACCCAAACCGGACTACTATGATCTTCCTACCAAAGATTAATCTACCTAACCATGGGATTTTTATTGCCACCTAGAACCTGTTAGAATCTCTACAACTTACCAAGCCTATTTCACTACAAAAAAAACCTGCATATAGCGACGGAATTTGCGACGGAAATTTCCGTCGCACCGAAAATTGTGACGGAATGTGACAATTTTACAACAGATGTGGAAAAAAATTATCCGTCGCAAACAGTCGCAAAATCCGTCGCAATTTGCTATGGTTTGCGACAGATAATTCTGTCAGAACAAAGAAATAGATTATTTGCGACGAAAAATAAAAATTGCGACGGAATTTTCCGTCGCAATGTATTTGGTTTCGTTTTTCGACAAAATTTTTTGAATTTTGGGCGCGTAAATTAATTTTATTTTGTGACGGATTGCGACGGAAAATTCCGTCGCAAAACGCAATATAAAACCACGAGTCATCTTCTTCATCAGACTTCAAAGATTTTCGAAAAAAAAATAAAAATCGCCAAAGTTTTTCAAAATCTCTCCAAAGATCGCCAAGTTTCTCCCATAAGGTAATATATATGTATTTATGTATATATATGTGTGTTTTTTATGTGTTTTTGCGTGTTTATGTATGTGTATGTGTGTGTAAGTGAATGTGTATATATATATGTGTGAATGTGTATGTGTGTGTTTATATATGTGTAAGTGAATGTGTATGTATGTATGAATGTGTATATGTGTGTGTTTATGTATGTGGATGTGTATATATATGTGAATGTGAATATGTATGTATATGTATATGTGATTGTATGTGTATATGAATATGTGTATATGTGTGTGTTTATATGTATGTGTATGTGTTTGTGAAATGTATGTGTATGTGTTTGTGAGATGTATATGTGTATGAGTATTTATGTATGGGTATATATGTGTATATGTGTGAATGTGTATGTGTGTTTGTGTATATGAAAATATGTGTATATATATGTATGTATGTGTATGTGTGTTTGTGTATATGAAAATATGTGTATATATATGTATGTATGTGTATGTATATTTGTATGTGTGTAATGTATGTGTATGTGAAAATGTATATATGTATGTGTATATATAGTATATAATTTTTTTATATTTTTTTTAAAAAATTTTAAAACATTTGCGACGGAATGCGACGGAAAAAATTCCGTCGCAAAACGCAGATTTTTTCCGTCGTAAAAATACGTCGGATTAATGACCGTAATATGTTTGCGACAGTGCTATACCGACGGAAACATATCCGTCGCATTCCGTCGCAAATTCTTAATTGCGACGAATTTTCTTTATATTTGCAACGGATTTTTCCGTCTCTATATAACTTTTTTTTGTAGTGTTTCCGAACCAATCCTTATCTCAACTTAGCCTTTTCGATCTTAGTTCTACTTCGTACCTGGATTTTTACCTTTTCGTACAATTACTCTATCAAATGCTAGCACCTCGGGTTTCTAGGACGTTGAAGTTGAAGGACATCGTTTTTCTCTCTTTCTTTTCTTTTCTTTCTTTTTTTCTATATTTTTTTTTCTTTTGGTGCGATGTCCGACCCACAACTTAGACCCGAACCATCGATCGATGCACTCATGCCCTCGAACGATTTTCGTTGACGAGATTCTGACAGCGGAGTGTCGAGATGCTTTATTTTTCCAAGGCATTTGTTGAACTAGATTTTATCGACCTGCAAGACTCGGAGAATGTTCTAAACGAAAACTTATAACCTGGATATAGTCGCTTCAACTCCGTAGATTCCAAATAACAATCCCATCCCACAAACTTTATATAGAAAGTCTGGAGAACTATCAATTCGATACGGTTCAACCACGCTCTACAAAGTCACTAGATCATCAAGATATTCGTGCTCTATCATCCCAAAAATCCTCCAAATGATATTCAAAACGGGTGTTCGAGGTATGCACATGAAACTATATGATCCTAAATCTATATGATCAAATGCAATCATGCAAACCTAACAAAAATCTTCTATATAAAAAAAATGAAAACGTGTAAATGCAACTAATGCAAAATGATATGCAAAAATGAAAAAAAAAATCCTAAGTCTATATGCCATGATAAAATGCACATAAACTAAATGCAGTCCTAAGTAGATAGGTCTGAATGTGTGAAGGATCTATCCACCCCCCCAGACTTGAACCATACACCGTCCACGGTGTAGACTCTCGTCCGGAAAAGTAGAATCGAAAACAACGTATGAAAAGGATCAATAAGAGGGATAGAGAAACTTAGCTCTGCGAAATTCGTTCGCTCGCAACGAAGTTAACTCACGTCAAACGCAGGAGCTCTCACACACTCTATGAATTGGAACCTATCCAACGTTGTCTCTCGGAAGCCGATGCTCATCTCTCGTGTGCCAGTGTAAACGCTCATAGAACAACAAATGTTATCCGAACAAAAGCATAATAATAGCAATGTATTCCGAAAGATCCAAAATACAATCATGGTCTCTCCCACCTACGCTACAAAGAAAAAGAAAAAGAAAAGTTACCTAATGCTCTGGTTGCCTCCCGAGAAGCGCTTGTTTAACGTCATTAGCTCGACCTATCTTACTCAAATGATGGGAGGGTCTGAGAAGCGGAGATAATCGATCTTTCACCACCCTGGATGTTGAGCGTTAAGCGCATCTTTTGGAACTCGTGGATGCTTGAGCCTTCTATCCTCTTTGGGTTCCCAAACTTGTGAAGGAGGTGGATCTTGTGGACATTTGAGCGATGATGTTGCTCGTTTCGATCCTCTCTTGCTCATTTCCCTGACTCGACATCCTGTAATGGAAGGTTCAAACACGAATATAGAATTATGAGCGGCATACATACCTCTCTCCAATGTCGGTCATGTGTTCCTATCCGTGTGTGTGTTCTTTTGTCCCAAGTCCTTGAGGTAAGGACTTTAGTTTCACCTTCGGGGCATTCTCTAAACTCCAATTCGCTTTATTCAACGTCTCCATGCTAAGTGGTGGCTCTCTAGTCTCTAGAACGTCTTTAGTAATCGTCGTGGAGGGTTTGAAGACGTTCGTAGAGAAGAATTTTATATTTTTAAAAGAATTGATGTACTTATTTAGTATTTTTAAATTTATTTATTTTTATATATATGTGGAAGAGCATGTTTGGATCCGGTCCGAGTCCAGATGGAATCGGTCCGGATCCGCCCTCTGTAAAAATCTGTCTTCGTCCGATCATTCATTGCAATGCTTGCGTAAGCTCCCGGATATCCTCCCAATTGTTGTATATGCTCTCATTCGAAACAAGGAGAGATATCTCTAAAGGTTCGACTTTCCGAAACTGATCGAAGAATTCTTGAGTGAGGATTTCATGCACATCGACATAGCATGCTGAATCGGTGGTGGATGGTTGTTTCATGTTGTGATCTAAGGTGAACTCCACAGTCTCGTCACTTATCTTCATCGTGAGACGACCAGCACGAACATGAACCACCGCATCAGTCGTGTTTAAGAACGGTCGGCCTAGTATAATCGGTATCTTCGAGTCCTCGTCTATGTCTAAAACAACAAAATCAACGTGAACATAGTAATCCCCGACTTTCAATGGGACATCCTCGAGAATACCTGCAGGATACTTGACGGATCGATCCGCCAACTGTAGTGACATCCTCGTCGGCTTAAGATCTCCAATGTTGAGCTTCTTGTAGATGGACATCGGAAGCAAGCTCACACTGGCGCCCAGATCGCACAACGCACGGTCAATCTCAATGTTCCCGATTTTGCAAGGAATCGAGAAACTATCTGGATCTGATCTCTTCCGTGGTAACTCATGCTGCAGAATCGCAGCGCTCACCTCTGTGCTCAAGGAGATTGTCTCCTTCCCAATCACCCTCTTCTTAGTCAAGATATCTTTCAAAAATTTCGTATAAGAAGGGATCTGAAGTATCGTCTCATAGAAAGACATCTTAACCTCTAACTTCTGAAGCATATCAACAAATCTAGACAACTGTGTATCCTCAGCATGCTTCTTCAATCGAGAGGGGAAAGGAACGGGTGGTACCTGTAACGATCCGAGGCCGCTACGGAGTGATAGAACTGTCCCCACACACCAATACGGGACCTTTTAGCGTGTTTTGTCCTCACTCGCACACATCTCGGAAAGTACTTCCCAGGAGGTCACCCATCCTAAGATTACTCTAAGGCCATCACGCTTAACTTTGGAGTTCTCTCGAGATGGACAACCAAAAAGGTAGATGCATCTTGTTGTTATGAGTAGCTCAATTAATTCCTTTAAGTTATCTTAGACTGTGTAGTCTCATACCTACACAGCCCTCGGATCCCTCTCATTCCGATGCGTCCGATTCATCCCTATACCCCTACCCAAAAGCTCGTCAGGAGCCGCCCATTGTCCATATCTCTCGCACCGGTGATCACTCTCCGCCCTCCTATGGTATCCTGGGTTGTCATAGGCCCACCAGCTTCCGCCTTGTTCGTCCTCGAACCACACCGTACTGGGAGAGAACCGGCTCTGATACCATTTATAACGACCCGAGGCTGCTACGGAGTGATAGAGTTGTCTCCACACATCAATACGGGACCTTTTAGCGTGTTTTGTCCTCACTCGCACACATCTCGGAAAGTACTTCCCAGGAGGTCACCCATCCTAAGGTTACTCCAAGACCAGCACGCTTAACTTTGGAGTTCTCTCTAGATGTGTAACCGAAAAGGTAGATGCATCTTGTTGCTATGAGTAGCTCAATTAATTCCTTTAAGTTATCTTAGACTGTGCAGCCCCATACCTACACAGCCCTCGGATCCCTCTCATTCCGATGCGTCCGATTCATCCCTATACCCCCTACCTAGAAGCTCGTCAGGAGCCGCCCATTGTCCATGCCTCTCGCACCGGCGATCACTCCCCGCCCTCCTACGGTATCCTGGGCTGTCACATCTACGAAATCTACAGTAGAAATATCTTGAAGCAGTGTTTAGGTAATTTCCTTTTTTTTTCTTTGTTTGCGATTTTTTTGTTTCTTGGGTCTTTTATAACTTGTTGTGTTTTGTAAGTGTATCTAGACGTCGTCCCTTTTTCTGTGGTAGTAATAGGGACCATCTCAGGCAGGCTCTCTCCATTTATAAGCTGAATGGCATTGACGTGTTCTCGTGGATTCGGTTCGGGCTTTCCAGGAAATGTGCCGTGTTGTCTAGAGGGTTGTGATGCAAGCTGCGCAATCTGCTTGTCCACATGCTTCAGATGAGCCTCAACTCCATCTAATCTCCTCTCAAAAGTGTCTTGCCTGATTTTTATGCTCTGTATCTCGGTCTTCAGCTCAGTAAATGATGTCTTCTAATCGAGCATTATCTAGGTGAGCATCATCTTAATGTCTACTTCATCATTCTTCGCAGGTTGAGGCGCTCGGTAACCCTGATTCTGCTGCCCATATCCTGGATTCTCCTGCGGCATATCCCTGATTCTGCCCCTGAAAACGTGAATGAGTGAAACCCGGAGAATTTTGAGGGATTCTAGGAACGTCATGTTGCTGTGCATTCAATGCTCCGCTCGGGTTTCCGTAGGAGAAACCAAGATTATTTTTCTCAACATAATTGACATCCTCCACTGCTTCCTCTAGCTCTGGTGGTGTCTGATTCGAGCTGCTCTTAGCTTCCAAATGGAGCTTGATAACCGCTAGCTTAGACATGACAGTTTTCAAAACCGCAGATTCTCCTGTATCTATCCGAGCCATGGGTCGTCTATTGCTATCTCTGGACATCCCTCTAGCCTTGGCCATCTTCGCAATCTGAATCTCTAGGGTGTCAAAGGGAATCTCATAAATGCTCCTCCACAGGCTGCATCCATCCAAGCTCTGGTATCATGTCGTAGTCGGTGGATAAATGTGGATAGCAATAGTCGCTTATCCATGCTGTGGTGTGGACAAAGGTGTTGATAGCCTTTGAATCTTTCCCATGCATCATATAAACTCTCATCACTCTCTTGAGTGAAGCTATGTATGGCTCTCTGTGCAGCTCGGGTCTTCTCTAGAGAATAATATTTCGCCATGAACTGCTCCTCTAGCTCCTCCCATGTCGTAATCGAGTTCGGCTCAAGGGTATAGAACCAATCTCTTGCCCGATCCATCAGTGAAAAAGGAAAGGCCTCCAAGTATACATCCTCGATGGTCATTCCTCGTGCCTTCCTAACTGATATGCATAGCATCTTGAACTGAGTCAAGTGAGCAATGGGATCCTCCGTAGGTCACCCTCTGAAACTTGTCTGACTAAACATCGTGATGCACTGTGGCGGTAGCTCGAAACTGTCTATGGGTGGTCTGTTGATGCATGATAGGAGTTGGGTGTGCTTCAGTGCAATGTGAGAACCCAAAGTCTCTTTTACAACGTAAGTAGCTTCGCCCTCGGTCTGCTGATCGTAGAGCGGATTCATGTGCTCTTGTTGTCGGTCGTGTGAACTACTTGACCTCGACATAGCTTCTCTTCTCTGCTGATTTCGGATGTCTCTCAAAGTACGCTCAATCTCCGGATCCTAGACTAGGTCTTCTCTCTGTTGGTTTAGTGCTCTATGATGTACTGATTATGAGCTTTGTTCAGATACATTCGATGTATTGATACTTTCTATATGTTTTTTTTTATGAGAGTATCTTGTTCATTACATGTTCCTGCATGCTAGATCTGTTATGAGATCCATGTATCATTATGAATGATACTAAACTCCCTAGTCTTGTGTCATTATGGGAATAACGACATAATAAGACTAGTATGATGTGTGATTGATGATCAATTCCCATAATGACATAAGACTAGGGAGTTTAGTATCATTCATAGATGATCATAGGTATTGGATACGATCACAATCATAGGTATTCGTTGCAGAACGGAATACTGGACTGACCCGCATGAGATTGTCACATGGACTAGCGTCATGACTTGAATCTCATACGACGATTCTATGATTGGATCCTAAGACCTGAGATATCTACAGAATCCAACATGAGGAGTTGCGTGCTTTGATTACGTCAAACGTCCTGCGTAACAGGAGGACTATAAAGGCGTGTATCAGGTACGAAACGAATCATGTACTGGATTGTAGATAGTCAAGACGGGATTTGTACCTCTCGTAAAAGAGAGAGATATCGTTGGGCCCCTCGTGTGAGCAAGACTGTAGAAATGTGTGGCCGCACTATAGACGAACGTCGTCTATTTCAGACAGTCGAACTCAGTGAACGAGAAAGCAGTCGAATCAGATAAGGTGGCTTGTCCATGCCTTATGTTCGACATATGATATCGCGATACAAAAGGATCATCAGTCGGAATCATCACTGGCTTTCGTATGATCACAAACAAACTCTATTCGAGATAGGTAGTCATAGTGTCTTGCTAGAGACCGCCTATGACTTGTATTACCGGAATGGAGATTCTGTGTTTTACTGCTATTCCGGATGAGCCTACAGGGTCACACACTATAGGGATGGACAAGTACGTGTGCTAAATTATCCCGATTAGGAATCCTAATTGGATTGAGATTCGTAATTGGAATAGGAATCCTAATGGGAATAGGAATCCTATTATGTATAGGAATCTTAATGAGATTAGAATTCTATTACATCTAGGAAACCTAATGAGATTAGAATTCTAATAGGTTTAGGAAACCTAATTAGATTAGGATTCCTAGTAATCTATTCCTTGTCAAATTAGGATTTTGGAAAGTCTATATAAGGAGAATATCTTCTAGGGTTTTAAAAGAAGGAAAAAAAAAGAAGGAAAAAAGAAGAAGAAAAAAAAAGAAGAAAAATAAAACCCTAAGCCTCCAAAAACCTTGCACACAAGAGAGATCGAGATCTCTAGTCCTAGCAGACAAGTTCCAAGGTGTTGGAATCCATCCCGACGTGTGGATACGTGTAGAGGGCGAGGTATTCTTCCTGCCTAAAGTGATCGGACGAACAGATCAATTGATACAAGCCCCGGATCGATTGAGGTAAGCGTTCTAACATTTCTATGATTCAATAGTAGCATGGTTCTAGGGTTTCATTAAAATTTTTGTTTTATATCCGCTGCGCAAACCCTAGAATCGATCTCTTAGGAATTAGATTCACTCATGAGATCCCAGGAAACCCAACACTAACTCCTGCACTCTATGCAACATGAAACATGCAATCTACACTAGATTCAATCATCAAACATGCATAGATATCAAAGCAAACATGGATTCAAACAATTCAAATCCTAAAACATGCGTGATCGGGTTCTATGAAATCAAAACAGAGCAACCAGGCTCTGATACCACTGTTGGGTTTCCTGGGATCTCATGAGCGAATCTAATTCCTAAGAGATCGATTCTAGGGTTTGCGCAGCGGATATAAAACAAAAATTTTAATGAAACCCTAGAACCATGCTACTATTGAATCATAGAAACATTA
>NW_010964598.1:2793166-2806748 GCF_000463585.1 Tarenaya hassleriana
ATCGATCGTTCGTAACACGGGTCATGCCAAAGCTGAGCGTGCCGGATTATCTTTGTGAGGCAGGGTAGGAAATCGTGGTTCCTATAGCTTGAATATGGTTTATCTTGGGTTAAGTTGTCAAGTTTGACTTGAGACTTAATGGTACAGATGAGACGAGTATGCAATGATATTTGATATCATAGTCTCATAAAGGATCTAAGAGTCATATTGGATATGATTGACATTAGATGTCTACCTAAATAGCATAAGGCTGAGTGTAAAAACTTGTTCTTATGTGAAATATGGATCTTAGTCCCATATGGAAAATTATTGTAGGGTTAGTTTTCTTTATGGGAATATAGCTTATCTTTGCATCTGTGTTGTCATTGTTTGATGATGGACTAGCTGGTAGTGGATCATAGATAGATTGACACTGATTGATGATGGACTAGCTGGTAGTAGATCATTGATAGAATCTGCATGTAGATGTGTTTTCGTTCTGTTTTGTCTTTTTCTGTAGGACATAGCGTTAACCGGTATTGTACCGAAGTTGACGATGCGATCTATCCTTATGAAGGATAAGACTCTAACCATGGCTTCTAGATCGATCATTGATGCTTATTGGTAGCATGTGGATGATGATCCGGACAAGTCTAGCTTGACGTTTGGAAACATGATCTCTGAATTGCGTAAGCGATTAGAGGACATGGACGATTCTTTGATTGTTGATCAGTAGAATGCATCATTCCAAAAAGAGAGCTGAAAGCCATGGTGAGAGTGAAATGGTAGTTGTTGGAAAGAGTTCCAGCAAAAGGAAGCGTTCCAAGAGCAAGGGCAAGTGGAAAGTGACAAGCGTTGTCATTGAACCTAAGCCTAAGTCCAAAAAGGAAGAGTGTTATTTCTGTCATGCCGTTGGGCATTGGAACAGAAATTGTAGACTCTACCTGGAAGATCAGGAGAAGAAGAAGCTTAAAGAAGCTTCGACTTCTGGTGTCTTCGTTATAGAGGCCAATTTGTTTACTTCTACGTCATGGGTATTAGATACCGGAAGCGCCTCACATATTTGTGTAAATATGCAAGGGTTGCGAGGAAGTAGACAATTGGCAAAAGGAGAAGTAGATCTCCGCGTTGGGAATGGAGCAAAAGTTGTTGCATTAGCCGGCGGGACTGATGATCTGACTTTACCTTCTGGACTTGTATTGGAGTTGCATGATTGTTATTTTGTTCCTGCTATCAGTAAGAACATTATATCGATTTCATACTTAGACTCGGATGGTTTTAGATTTGTTATTGAGAACAAATGTCTGTCCATTTATAAAGGTGACTTATTTTATGGTAAAGGTTACCATATTAATGGCCTTTATGTTTTGGATGATAGACATGGTTCGGTCTATGATGAGTCAGACAGACCTTCTGAAGTCCTTTTGGGGCTATGCTTTAGAGACCGCTGCGTATCTGCTGAACAGGAGTCCAACGAAGTCGGCTGAAACGACACCATATGAGATATGGACGGGGAAGCGTCCCGCGTTATCGTTTGTCAGAATTTGGGGTTGCGACGCTTACGTGAAGCGTCAGATGACTGATAAGTTATCCTCCAAATCTGATAAGTGTTTATTTGTAGGCTACCCTAAGGAAACTAAGGGTTACTACTTCTACATTCCGGCAGAGAACAAAGTGTTCATTGCCAGGAATGCGACTTTTATGGAGCGATCGACCGAGTCAAAACATCAGTCAAACCCAAAAATATTTTCTGGGCTTCGACTCGCATGTGCACCTAAATGCAACTGACTCGGTCCGAGTCAGAAGGCTGAGACCATTTCTCGACACTCTGATTTGATCCGAAAACCGTTTGTTCGGCCAAATCCAAGTCTTCCTTTCTGATACTTCACATGTAATTCCATCCCTAATGGTGTGTGACCTTGTAGGCCCAATTCGCAGTGGCAGCAACCTCGAGAACCATTCTCGATCTATAAGTCATGGTTAGTCTCTAGCAAGACGCCATGACCACCCACGTTGAATTGAGTTAGAGGTGATCTAATCAAGGCAGCAACAACTCGAGTTTTGATCCTTTGTCTCACGATATCATATGTTGAACAAGGGCATGGTTTGAGCCACCCTTTAAGTTCAACTGCTTTCTCGTCTTGGCAAATCGACTAATAAAATAGATGCAACTGCATCTATAGCGTGGTCACGTATTTTTCATAGTCCGACTTCCACGAGAGGGTCAACCGATATCTCTCTTGTTAAGGAGGTGATAAATCCCGTATTGCATGTCTACTATCTCCATATGATTCGCGAATGTATCTGATCAACGCCGTTATAATCATCATGTTAAAGATGACGTTTGATGCAGTCAAGACACGCCACTCCTCATATCAGATACTCTAGACATCTCAGGTATGAGGATCCAAGAACGAACCGCTGTATGAGATTCAAGTCATGACTCTGTCCATGTGACAATCTCATGCGGGTCATCCAGTCATTCGTTCACAACGAGTACCTATGATCGTGATATGCATCCAATGCATCGATCACACCTCATGCTAGTCTAAATTCATCATTGTTCCCTCAATGATAACTGTCCAGGGAGTTTAGAATCATTTTCTAATGATTCAAAGATAACGAAATATAACAAACATGTCAATCATATAACGGGAAGAGTAATGCATTTATAAACCAATGAATCAATATAAAATCAAAATGTCATATCACGGATTATCGTAGAGGATTACAACCAACAGTATTTATGGTATTAATTATATTAAACTAAAAGTTCATATATTTGTTTGTTAGAAGGTTAGGTATTTATACGTGATTATTTAAAAAATAAATTTCTAACATTTTTTATGTTTCAAAATCCAAGTAACCATTTATTTTTTTGTCCCGGAAGTATTAAGCTTTGAATTCATAACTATTCATAAATTAATGAATTCCCAAAACCAAAAAAAGATTTCATATAATCGAATTCCTATGCAAAAAATTTATATAAATACATAAATTTCTAAAAAAAATATTAGAAAAATCAAATTGAACCGATTTTTTTTTTCGAAATTTCTTATTAATGACATTTTAATGGTTTGACAGTGTGTCAATGTATTGATGTCTTATGATTGCAACAAATTTAACGGTAATGAAGAATTTTATATTTTTAAAAGAATTGATGTACTTATTTAGTATTTTTAAATTTATTTATTTTTATATATATGTATTTTTTTAAAATTTATGTATTTACAGGATTTTTTGTTTTGAAATGTATCATATGGTGCGATTCCATATATTTTAAGTATAATTATAAAAAGAAACTTAAAATTTCTTTACATATAAAATTTAATCAAATGAATCAAATTGAAGAGTTTGAGTATCAGTTATAAATCATTTTGCGTATCATCATTGTCATGTTTAGCCAAACTTACTTTGTCCGTACAAAACAACCAAAGTACAAAATCCAAATATTGATCTCATCGCAATGTTTTAACTCTCGCCATTGTTAGCAAAACGACGTAGCAGTAATAACGACGGTCGATCAATTTTCTTAAAGGACATTTTTTTTGTCATGACCATCTGATTGGTTCATACAGCCAATTACAAATGAATCAAATTGAAGAGTTTGAGTATCAGTTATAAATCATTTTGCGTATCATCATTGTCATGTTTAGCCAAACTTACTTTGTCCGTACAAAACAACCAAAGTACAAAATCCAAATATTGATCTCATCGCAATGTTTTAACTCTCGCCATTGTTAGCAAAACGACGTAGCAGTAATAACGACGGTCGATCAATTTTCTTAAAGGACATTTTTTTTGTCATGACCATCTGATTGGTTCATACAGCCAATTATCACGTCATCTCTCTCTCTCTCTCTCTCTCTCTCTGACGTTTTTTTTCTCCTCTGATTTCTTGCATTTGGTCCCACTCGAGAACCCAGATGAACAAAAACATGTTTTCTCGAGAGCCCATGAAATGGATATTGCTCTTGTTAGTTATTTCGTATACAACCTTCCTTCAGCCTTCATCTTCATCTTCATCGCCGGAAGTCGAAGCCAAGAAGAAACAGATGCGGGAGAAAGTCCGCAAGATGTGAGATATCCATTTGATACTTTGCGTTTTGATCTGCGTTAATTTTGTTTTCTGGAATTTCTCGTTTCTTTGCTTTTATTGATACTCAATTCTCAATTTTGGTATTGACCCGGTTCGGAATATGCATTATTTAGGTGGGTTTTGGATATTTCGGGCTTGAAATCTGTGTTCTTCGACTAGTTTTGGTGTTTCTGGGTCTGAATCGTTGCTCTTCTTTATCATGCCCAATCAATCAGCTTCTTCGAAATCATGATAATTAGTCTACATGAGAATTGTTGGCCTTTTTTGGTAGTGTTCGAGGTTGGAGAGTTATTTAACAACAATCTCAGGCAGATTAGTTCAAGAAACTCGCTGAATACTTGTAATTCTCAGCTTTGACCTAATTGTAGTTGAAGCCTCAACTGGAATTCACATCGCACCTCAGGACAGGACACATCCATGGTTTGGCTTCTACTGAATGTCATAATGTTCTTGCTCAAGGTGACACTATTTGAGGACTTAAAAGTATTAAGACCGGGCTTCGGTTGGTTTGACATCTCTGTGATAACTGTCAAATTATCCATTGGACTTTGCTCGTTATGGTGTCGGAAATTCTAATTTGTGAGGAAAACTTGATCAGTTGTTTTGTTTCTTGGTGGTATTTCAAAATGACGTAGCATTAATTTGAAAGGGAATAAACGGAAAGGAGCATTGTTGCTGATAGTTTCGTACCTGCTTCTCTTTCTTTGCAGGTTCTACCATGCATACGACAACTACCTGACTTATGCATTTCCGGTGAGTTAACTCCAACTTATTACCACAAAAGGATTACACCTAGTCGGGTCAAGTTTTAATGCTCATTTTGATTCTCTAGTAACAAGATTAGCTAAGCCCTATTTCGAAATTACGGAGAAACTCTTTATGGTAGGGTTGCATTAGTTGCATTTATATGTGGAAAGCCAAGGTCGGTGATAGAACACAATGTCTTCCAAAAGTAGAACAAGTGCACAGAGTCCGTTCAATCTGTTCATTGCCGATGACCTTAGAAAACCGTGTAGTTGTTGGGTGTTTCCTGACTTCGGTTCCATTGTCTATCTCTTAACAGCATGACGAGCTTAAACCTCTGACGAAAAGTTTCACAGACTCCCTCAGCGAGCTTGGAAATCTGAAGGTAAATAACCAGTTCAAGTAGCTCAATCAGAAGAATTTAAGCATTAGTTTGACTCTGAGATTTATGATTTCCAGCTTGAACACCTACCGACAGATTATAAAGGATCAGCTCTGACACTTGTTGAATCCTTGTCCAGGTACGTTATGCCAAAATGATTCCATGGAGGTTTCCCGTTGCCAATTTGAAATGATTCTCCTTTTTCTCAGCCTTGCTATATTGGGGAACCGTACAGAATTTGAAAGGGGAGTTCTCTGGCTTTCAGAAAATTTAACCTTCGATGTTGATGCGCGAGTCAACCTTTTTGAGGTAAAAAGTAATCCTCCATCATTTTCAGCAAAGCTTAATTTGGATGCTCTTTAATATCAGAATGTTGGTCCAGCTGATTTCTTCTGATGAGCACTTGAATGTTGTAGACAAATTTCCCTAAAGCCTAAAGATTGCTTTAAATAATGCGGATGGATCTCCAAGTTTCGTACACAAATCTAATTGAATTTGACGTTTCTAACCGGTGCTTTCTGTTTGCTTCTGATCTGTAGTGCAATATAAGAGTTCTCGGAGGACTGATATCTGCTCATCTTCTTGCAATTGATCCAACTAATAGGTTGATCCAAGGATCTTATGACAATCAACTTCTCAGATTAGCCGAAGACTTAGGAAGGCGCTTTCTACTTGCTTTTGATACACCGACAGGATTACCGTACGCTTGGATTAATTTGAAGGTATTAATTCGAACATGATTGCCGGAATGGATAATAAAGCACCCAAAATAATTTCGCTTAATGGAAAATCATGTTTTGTCCGACGTAAATAAGAATTTTAGTTTGCCTTATTTGTCAAAATTGTTTTCATTTGCTCTGCTGATCTCCTGGCTTATAGATTCTTAATTCCAAATATGGTTTTTTTGGGTAGAATGGAGTCATGGAGAAAGAAACAACCGAAACAAGCACTTCTGGATGTGGTATATATATATATATATATATTCCTGAATTATCGATATGCGTTTTACCTTTAAAGTTGTCTTGCTCTTGAAATGGGATCATTTCTTCCTTTTTGGGAGACGTTTCCAAATGCGGTCCCGTAATTTATTGATGTGAATTTTGCCCCTTAGGTTCTCTTATTCTTGAAATGGGAGCACTGTCAAGGCTCACTGGTGACCCCAGATTTGAGTCAGCTGCACTACGAGCCCTTCGCAAGCTATGGAGCATGCGGAGCTCGTTAAACCTACTTGGAACAACACTGGATGTGGTCACCGGGGAGTGGATAGAGTACTCTTCCGGCATTGGTGCTGGTATTTTTGTAATTTTCAGAGTGTTTTTTGGCCTGCTTAAGCACACGTAACCTTTTTTTGTGCATTCGGAATAAGCATGTTCCTATCGTGTTCTCTCATCCTGACGTGTATTTTCATTTACTCTTTTTCAGGGGTCGATTCTTTCTATGAGTACCTCTTCAAGGCCTATCTCCTTTTCGGAAAAGAAGACTACTGGAGAATGTTCCACACCGCGTACCTCGCAGTTCAGAAATATTTCAGACATGGTCCTTGGTAATATACTAGTCGCGATTTAAGATTTCCGAGTTATAGTTCCGGACTTTTACTGTGTTAAAATTGGAAAAATTGCTAGACGTAGTAGTGTGCTTATCTTCCCAGTTTAGGTACCATGAAGCCAATATGTGGACTGGGAAAGCAACGTACTGGCAGCTCACAAGCCTTCAGGCGTTTTGGCCTGGCCTACAGGTAAAATAAATCGGTTTTTGACAAATTCTTTAACAACAAATCATTTAAAATAAATCCCTTCTTGTGTTCTTATGATTAGGTTCTCGCCGGGGACGTCACAGCTGCTAATTCAACCCACCGTGAGTTTTTCCATGTATGGGAGAGGTTTGGTGTATTGCCCGAGAGGTATCCATCGAGATGTCTTTTCTTGTCAAACTTCTTATCTGAGGTCTATGCTTCTGTTCCTATTTTGCTGTCTGTACTAACGGGAACCCGGGAATAAATTCATGTTCAGGTATCTGTTGGATCATCAAATGATACACCCAACCGAGAAATATTATCCGCTGCGTCCCGAATTTGCAGAATCCACTTTCTACCTGTACCAAGCTACCAAAGGTTTTGTTTTTTCTCTTACCCTCGAATGTTTTATATCAAATCCATATCCATCGACAATTAGTTTCAGTTTCATCCCTCTTTTTTCCCATCCATTTGCAGATCCATGGTACATAGAAGTTGGAGAACTGATTGTAAAATCCCTTAATCTTTATACAAAAGTGGAAGGTGGATTCGCTAGTGTTAAAGACGTTACAACCATGCAACTGGAAGATCATCAGCACAGTTTCTTTCTCGCCGAGACGTGAGATTTGTGTTCCTTTCTCCTATTGTTTCCGCTGGACGTTAATTGTGTAGACGGGAGATCATTACATCATCTTGATCGTTTTCAACATCTTTGTAGGTGCAAATATTTATACCTCCTGTTCGACGATTCTTTCATGGCCAAGAAGAATTACGTATTTACAACTGAGGGCCATCCCATACAGATTTCGAGCTCCTGGCATGAGAGGCTACCGGAAAGTTATCTATCAGCAAACTGGACTTTTTCAAAGGTATCGTTTCCATTCTTTTGATTCCTTGCATCGACATTTATGCCCACGAAAAAAAAAATTGAAACACAAACCGACATTCTAAAGAAGTACAAGTTCTTATCGCTGGCTGTATTGCGTAAGACTCTTTCCGTGCACTGTACTCCGAGAATGCATTAACAGATACCAAATACACCGACACAATTCTTTGATTGATAGATGAGGCTTTAGGCTTCTGAAACCGAAAACGAAGCTAATGCTTGAACTTATTGATCAAAGGGAACAACTGTTCAGTGTTAAGCCCTTGAGGTGGGCATAAAGACCCAAAAATTGGGTATACCCGCAGGTACCCGACCCTTTGATACCCAACTTTTGGGCACTGGCCTTTCACGGGTAGGGGACAGTGTTTTTATTAGCCGTACAACAGAATGATTACCGGGTTCGTATACACGCATATACCCAAACATTTTGTCAGGTACTCATAATTCGGAATCCGAAACTTTCAAATATGAGTACAGATACCTTGAGACCTACGGATAAAGATTCGACTATAGCATAAATATTTCCCAATCCAACTTGATTGCCCTGGTCTCTAGACTTTGGAATTGTAATCTCCGTGTTTTGCAGGGTGAAACATGGGGAGGACGACGGGTAAGCGCCATGTCGTTGCAAGTCTGTCCAGCCTTAGGAACAGCCTCGGGGCAGCAGGTGGAGAGCGCTTGCCATGTCCGTGACGCACTAAGCAGCCATCGGTGTTTAGGCGACGAAGATTGTGGCGTCGATGCCATGACGTGTAGGCGAAGACACTGCAGCGCAGCCGGGTACTGCGGCCTGTGGATTGCAATGTAACAATGTGATGGAGAATTCATCCAACGATTCGGAACACTTACATATGATTGAAAATTCATCAGTTTGCTTACAAGTGAATAAAAATGGCACCAGTCGTTGGGTTCGGACAGATCCAATCCAACAACTAGGGTTTCGAATTCGGGTATTCGGCCGAATCTTCTGGGTTCCGAGATTCGGAGCCTGTAGCTGGATCTAGGTCATCCGGATACTCGAGCATTGGGCTGAATCTTAATCCCTCCGAAGATGGTACCCATAGGTGCGGGTTCTCATCATTCGGGATATGAACCCTAATCCAGAAATTGGGTTCTCGTAATGGGGAATATTACTCAAATAACCCACTTGGGTCGCAGCAATTTCAGTGTACACCACCGAAAAAAAAAAAAAAATTTGCGACCTTATTACGACTAATATATAACTAATATACAACTTATTACGACTAATAAACTACTCTTATTTTAGTTGTATATTAGTTATATATTAGTCGTAATAAAGTCGCAAATTTTTTTTTTTTTTTCGGTGGTGTACCCTGAAATTGCTGCGACCCAAGTGGGTTATTAGGGTTAAAACCCCCTCGTAATGCGTATCCGGTTTTCCTATATCCACATGTTACATGGATATGTTTTCCTAAAAAAAAATGATTGATTTAAAATTTTTTTGTTTTCCAAAGTTCTAGTGCATGTCATTTTAAATAATACAAACATGAAAATATCTTTTTTTAACTAAAACAATGTTACTCTATGGTTTAACATTTTTAAGAAATTTAAAAACTAGGAGATTTTTTCTGAGTTATATCCATTTAAAATGAAATTTTAAAACCTGAATATTTCTCTTTTTTTATTAATCTTTAATATTAAGAATATATAATTATGCTTTGAGCTAAACTTACACAATGTTCTTTATTCCATCCTCATTTGTCTGGCCAGAGCACATTTATACAGAAGAAAGACAGGAACACACTTGCGAGTTGCGACAAAGGGATCAGACAGAAGGGAAGTACTTCTTGAGATTGAAAGGAAGAGAGTAGAACTCTTCAGTCCGGCTGTCGCCTTTGAAGGTCCAGAATCTGTCCCACCAGTGCTTCCCTCTGTCTTTCCTGATCGACCCGTCTTTCTTGTACACTGTCGTGTCCAAGAAATACGCCACGCATCCTCCCACAAACGCCTCTGACGAGAAAGGCACGTTGACCATGTCGTTGAACTGCACAAACCCAGAGCCGGCGTTTTTGCTCAGAAACCCGAGACCGATAGTCAGTAGGACCGAGAAACCCGAGGGGGCGAGGGCGAGGAGATACAATTCTTACCCATCTTGCTTTGGTGTGGACAGGGCCGTAACCGTTGACAGAAGTGTACTCGTTGAAGTACTGTGGCACTGACAAGCCTAAGAAGATTGAGAAGCCCAAGATGAACACTGTCCTGAAGCTATTCAGGTTGCAGTACTGTAGCAAGCTCAGTCCTCCAGCGCCTGCATCGATAATTAAAACGTAAAAAGAACATCGGGATTACGAGAATGATGAACGTGATTCTCTCTACTGGCTACTTTATGAGGGGGGGGAAAAAGGGGCGAAAAGCTCGGGTTTTGAAACGAAATGGACATACCCACATAAGCAAAAAAGAGGCAGTATAAGGCAGCAACAACTGGAGCAGGTATCGACGCGAAAACAGCCCCAAACTTCCCTGCATTGTTATGCATCGAGAGGTACATCAGAGGAAGATACAAAACCTTCACTTAAATTCGTCGAGACAGAGCTTACCAAGAATGGAGAAGAAAATCATAAAGACTGCTGATATTTGGACAACCCTCCGGCTACCGACTTTTGTAAGAGCCAAAAGACCGGCATTCTCCCTAAAAAGATATCACTCCGATTTTCAAGCGACCCATGTGAATTTTTTTTATACACGTAAAGGAACAGGAGGAAACAAAGTCTTACACAGCAACAGAGGATCCAGTGCCAGTACCAAACAGCCCAGAAATCAGAATGGCAATTCCCTGGACCAAAACATCATTGGAAAAAGGCACAAGATCTAATTTGTCAGTAAAATATAAATATAAACATGCAAGGTTTGTTTATTGGATGATAAATCTCAAGATTAGAAAGGTATTCAGATGATTAATAGTATGAGAGTTCACCTGCCAACCGGCACCGCGGCTGAGAACAGAAGGCGGCATCATAGTGGCACTTGCATATCTAGAGACAATGATAAAAGCCCCTGTGGACTGTTTTTGTTTATGAAGTACAGTTAAACCAAAGAGAGAGAATCAGATATATCATAGAAGGAGAAATCTCAGTTGCCCATGGGATTTGGTATTGAGTACCTCGACAAGGGCAACAAAAGAAGCCATCATCATGGCAAAGGCTTCACCAGCATCAAACAATGGCGCTCCCCACTGGAAAGGCCATGGAACCCTTATCCTGCAACTCATGGCATGAAATTATGTATACAACAATAAAAATGAAGATTTAACATCAATTACACCAGCAAACGCACTGAAAACGCCCACAATCGCTATCGCAAAAGGCAGCGATACAACAGGTCAAAACCTCAAAAGTTTCTGATTCTTTATTCTTGCTGTACCAAGAAATTTGTTATAAAAAAAAGCCGGCCCCATTTTTTTTCCTTTGTGCCAACGATTCAGTACCATGTTACGAGAACAACCATACCATGGAGCAGCACCTATAAGGCCAGCACGGTCAGTTCGACAGCTGGTCTGAGTCTTCAGTCCAGCGCCATTATAAGCCCCGCCGATCGTGAGGACGTAGGCATAAAGCCACACCACAGCCACAGAAAATAGGACGGCAAAACGATCATACACATGATTTTCTCCTTTCAGGAGATGGGGCATGTACTGCCAGAATTAGCAACCAATGTAACATACAAGGATACATTCATGAGAACGAGAACAGATGAACTTTCTACGAAAAGATTTTACCTGTGAGAAAAATACCAGAATGATAAGCTCCGGCAGCCCAATCTCAACACATTTGGCAATCTGACGGTTAAGAGGAAAGACTTAAGATTTCAAAGAGGCGAATACTACTTTAGGATTTGTTTTATGGAACAAGAAGGCTACTTACACCAGGGAAGCCTAACTCATACAGCCCAAAACCAACCAAGGAAACCAAAGGAACAGCCGAAAGCGGACTTAAGAACCTGAAACAACAAGAAACTTCAAGCAACATTTATTCCTGAAGATGACCCGAAAATATTTGAACTCACAAATCTTATACCGAGCCTTAAGGACAAATGGTACAGGAATTCACAACAGAGAGTAGAATCAAATGTAATCATCAACAAATTACCACACTGAGAGGTTATGAATTAATAGCACACGATAATACGATATTCAAATGAAAAAAAGTTACGTATTGCAGCTCATAGACTGACCTCACAACATTACGCCAAAGACCACTGAAGCCGAGGATCATTTGAAGAGTAGAAGCAACGATAAGTGCACCTTGTGTTGCCCGCATGATCCTTTTAAATCGCTGAAACAACATCATAACCACGATTTCAGAGTCAATTACTACAACTACTACCTTCAAGCTAAATATTAGAATTCGCAAAAAGAAAAAAGATTGACGAAAATTTTAACGGGTAACAGGTTCGAGTTACAAACATCGACTGGATCTGCAGTGTCATTGAATCTCCCAGAAAGCATGATTGAGATTGTAGTCGGGACAAACGTATAGGATGCCCCAATGACAGCAGGTAATCTTGTTCCAAACAGCGTCTGAAGCAAGGTGTTCAATCCAGCAACAAACAGTATTGTCTGGATCACCTTACCCTTCTCTTCCTGCCAGAATCAGAAAGATGCTTGCTTTCACATAACCTAAGATCAATAGATACAGAAAAACTATGGTTCGTGTCAATATTCCTTCGGTGAGTCTTACATTTCCACCTCCCATTTGAGGAACGAGAGCCGAGGGAATAAGAACCGTTGTCCCGAGCATCACGAGATAGTGTTGAAACCCAAGTAAAATAGCTTCAGCTGTAACAAAATAAGGGTGGATCCTCATGACAAACAGGTTCCATATTTTGCAACAGTAGATGTTACTCAAAACCCTATCATAAAACCAGAATCATGCATCATTAGATTATGGTTTAGGACAATATAAACCAAAGATGTTTCCTGAACCCATGAGAAGGAATCGATCACTGGTTAATTAACAGACAATAAAAGTTTAGATTGGTCTAAAGCAACTGGATATTTCTCACTGTGCCTGCAATTATTCTTGATGAAAAAGAAGCAGAGAATCAATCCCCACCTTCCAACAAAAAGAAAAGGTAAGGAATCTATGGCGAGGACTGATGCCAAAAATCAGAGCAACTTTCAGCAAAAGCATAGTGGACCTCTTTGAGATTTGTAAATAAGTTCGGATTCGATAGAAGAGAAAGCTCCTAACTTTGGATATACCCTGTGCGCCTAAACAACAGTCGTGTAACCAAAATGCATGGAAATTATGACCGAGTCACAAAAGCAAAGACAGAATTAAACACTCGGAATCATTTTCGAGATGGGTTTACAAGTTTCAAGCTTTGGATATACCCAAAACCTAAATAACAATCTAGAAGAAAAGTTTGAGGGAACTAACAGGGGAAAATAAAGAAGCAGAGGATATGAAACAGGGAGAGGAGGGGAAAAAAAAAAAGAACTCACGCCATGGTGGTGGACTGGTGATGCAGTAAGAGATGTTGGGAAGCTGTTCCTTGGGCGGATGTGGTAAAGGGTCGTCCTTTGCCGCCGGTGGTGCTCCACCGCCGCCTCCTCCGGCCATCTTTTATCTGTAACCCAAACATAAAAGGAGAGGACTTTTTCTTAGCTTGAAACACTATACATTAGACCAAGGGAGAGCAAACAAAGTGGAATAAACGCGGGTTTTAGACAGAACCCATATCTTCAAACAAGCAAAAGACAAACTTTTTTGTGCTCGAGAGGCCTTTATTCCGCGGGGG
>NW_010964598.1:2807055-2813278 GCF_000463585.1 Tarenaya hassleriana
ATATGCAGATAGTAGACATGCAATACGGGACTTGTCACCTCCTACGCAGGAGAGATGTCGCTGGGCCCCTCGTGGAGAAAGAGAGCAGAAAACAGAGGCTAAGAAAAAGACGCAATTTTGGACTTTACACCAAGAAACAAAAGCGTTTGGGGCAAAACCCAGATCACAAGATTACAAAAAGATGCTGAAATGGGAAATTGAAAGAGGATATTTTTGGACCCAAGACAAGAGTCAAGCAGCAGACCCACACTTCTTGGTAACGACTGGGCTGAAACGAAAGGAGACAGAGATTGGAGAAATGGAGGACAAAAGGGAAAGAAGACGGGCAAAAACAAATATTATGTCTATGGTCGCATGATCGAGTTTCGACCAGAAAAGGAAGTACTTGCTTCTTAAACGACGAACTCGGAGACAGGAGATCGAGGGAGAGAATTTCGAAACGATGAAAAAACGAAACGGTACCGCAAAACAGGAATCAGACGGTGACTGAAGCAGAAAATCGAGGAGGAAGAAGGGGAGTTTGTGCTCTCAGATTGTTTCTGTTTATTTTTCTCTCCAGAGGTTTCAGTTCCTCTCAAGCAGCAACGTGTACATGAAAACAACATCACACCTCACTTCATTGTGTAACTGAACAAAAAATAAATAAAAAAGAAAAATAAAACTTTTTTTTGTTAGAAAATGACAGATAATTCATACAAAAATTGAATATATAACAAAATAGTAGTTTACTAAACCAACCAGAACAGAAAACTAGACAACATGATGGAAATATTTTTCAATAGTTACAGTGTTGATTTTTTTTTTTTTGTAGAATTGATTTAAATTATTTAATGAGGTAAGTAGACATAAAATGATAAATTAAATTATATGTTCTGACCATTTCTTCCAAGAGATACAGTCCACTGAAAATTATAGATTATGGACTTGTGCATGGACAGCAACGGGTAAAAATCAAATATAGGTATAGAATTCTGTCAAACTATGCCACAATTATTTTTTGATAAATTTTATTTTATTGATAGAAGCAAGAAGTTGCAATTTACCAATTGTCATATTAAAAAAATGAGTTTCTCATTAGTAGTATTAGTACAATAAAATTCGTAAAAGAGATAACTAATTTATTTATCTTCACACATTTTATTCGAGTTATGTATGGTTGGACAGAAATATCCGACTATCTAAAAATTTGAAAACTCAAATTAGGGTATCAATTAGACCGATCCGACCTGAGTTCATATTCGGCCCAAAGGTTTTGTATTCGAATTCAGTTGGATCAATTTTTTCCGGGTTTAAACAACCAAATCTGAAATCCAGTCCTATAAATTTCGTATTCGGATCGAGTTAGATCGGAACTGATCCACCCTACTTTTTCTTTGTAATTTTTTTTATTTTTTATTAATTTTTTTTTGAAAAATTGAGTTTTATGATCGATCCAAAATCCAATCGATTTGAAAATCCAAATTTTTTCGAACCGATATATTTAGATCCGAAATCCGATATTTTCTTCATGAGTTGGAGCATAAAAAAACCCATAACCCAAATCATTGTAAATACAAAGCCAGGTGTATACCTTTTTTTTAGGGATTCAAGGGGGTGGAGGAGCAATTGTGTACTTGATCCGTTACATCAAAATCGGATAGTTCGGTGATGTTCTATAATATATACCAACAAAAATTATACAGCAACAAAGGTTTAATCCCAACTATGACTAGAAAAATTGCCACGTCATCAAATATTTCACATCAGGAAAAATTGCAAATATTCATACATATATACACGATATATATATATATATAAGTGGAATCCTGAATAATCATAATGGATCATCATCATGCATAATCTTAAACACTTAGGGAAATACTAATAATTCTTTACTCACTTTATGGTTTCGAAACCATTTTGATAGATTATGATCGTTTTACACTAAGACTCTCATTTTCATCTGGGTATGTTGTTGTTAGTATTGGATATTTATGTAAATAGTGAAATTTATTTGAATTTGTGTATTTAAATTTTTATTGATAATTATATATAAAAAATAGTTTAAAAGTACCATGATAATTTTAAAAATTATATTTTTTATAATTTTATAATTTTTTTATATGTTTCTTTTTTTTTTTTACGACCGGCCATGTAAAAGCTGTAGTGGATATGTTGGTTGTGATGCTCTAGGATGATCCGTGATATGACATTTTGACTTTGTATTGATTCATTGATTTATGAATGCATTACTTTTCCCGTTATATGATTAGCATGTTTGTTATATTACGGTAAATATCCTTGAATCATTGCAGATGATTCTAAATTCCCTGGTCAGTTATCATTGTGGGAACAATGATGAATTAAGACCAGCATGATGTGTGATAGATGATTATGATCATATGCATTAGATGCAAGTCACAATCATGGGTTCTCGTTTGGAACGAGTTACTGGATGACCCGCATGAGATTGTCACATGGACATGAGTCATGACTTGAATCTCATACAGCGGTTCGTTCTTGGATCCTCAGACCTGAGATGTCTAGAGTATCTGATATGAGGAGTGACGTGTCTTGACTGCGTCAAACGTCGTCTTTAACCGGATGATCATAACGGCGTTGCTCAGATACGTTCACGAATCATATGCAGATAGTAGACATGCAATACGGGACTTGTCACCTCCTACGCAGGAGAGATGTCGCTGGGCCCCTCGTGGAAATCGGACTGTGAAAATGCGTGGCCACGCTATAGATGAATGTACATCTATTTTATCAGTCGGTTTGCCTAGACGAGTAAGCGGTTGAACTTGAAGGGTGGCTCGAACCATGCCCTTGTTCAACATACGACATCGTGAGACAAAGGATCAGAACTCGAACTATTGCTGGCTTTGTTAGATCACCTCTAACTCTATTCTAGGTGGGTGGTCATGGTGTCTTGCTAGAGGCTAACCATGACTTGTGGTTCGGGAAAGGGTTCCCGAAGTCACTACCACTTAGAATGGGCCTACAGGGTCACACACCATTAGGGATAGATCACATGTAGAGAGTATGATGCGAATCGGAATGACGGAACGAGCTAGAAGAGTTCCAGACGTGCAGACCGATCGGTCTAGGACGTAGACCGATCGGTCTACACGTAGCTTGGACCGATCAGTGTAGACGGAATGAGCTGGAAAAATTCCAGACATGAAGACCGATCGGTCTAGGACGTAGATCGATCGGTCTACGTGAAGCTCAGGAGGTCGGTCTAAGCGAATATCTAGACCGATCGGTCTAGGTGTAGACCGATCGGTCTAGGCGTCGTAACGTTTCCTTTTTCGCGAATTTTAGGGTTTTGGCAATCCTCTTTGTTATGGGAGCCGCCCCAAACCCTAAGCAATCATCCTCAGACATCCTAAACTCTTTCTAGAGGCTTAGAGAAGCTTTATTCAGAGTTCTAAACTCTGGAATATTGATTGTAAGTTGAGGACGTCGTTTTCTCTTCACAAATCCTAGCAAATACGTTCCAAACGGTTTGGAATCCTTCCCGTCGATGTGGATACTGTAGAGGGACTATAACTTCAGTCCTAGGTGATTAAAAACAGGCTCCGGATCGGTATTTGCTTCAAGTTTCATTGAGATCGAGGTAAGTAACGATTCCCACGGTGATATACACGTTCTTATGGGTTATTGCACAAAATTGGTTTTGTATGACGTTTGGCTAGGTTTAGAATTTTCTTTTCTTCCGCAGCATGAAACCTAGAAACCAAACCCTAGATCGATGAGATCGCATGCTAGGAACCCATAGTGATGGAGACCCCCAACACAACACTACATAAAAACATATCACACCAACCATCTCCTCTGATATCGATATCACCTCTCGATACCAGAGCGCTAGGTGCCTCCTCCAGGCCACCACCGACTATGTCGAGCAAAGTCAGTCATCAACTGACAATCTCTCGCCGGCCATCCGCCACGGAAAAGCTCATCAGACCCGAACCCAGGTCTTTCAGAGTATTTCTACATAACGTCATCGGGAGAATCTCTCAATCCCGAGTCACGGGTAAATGTGTGCCAGTCTCTGCCGGGAATCACTCCCGAACCTGTTCCATAGCAAGTGGAACGTCGGTGCGGTCACAGAGTAACTGTAAGATTTTCTCAACCCATGATAGCCGAATCACTCAAGACTACCACGTGCATCACCAGCTCCAAGCTCTGCCCGTAGACGATCAATCACAATCACGTCTCCTCAATATGAAACTTGACCCGGATCGGGGATCATAAAGAGGAGATCTCAAACAACGCAATCATCGGGATATCACCTCAACCCTAGCTACAAACACACGCTCGATGTTACTCCGACCCTCCGAAGTAATGTCTCACGCCATGCCAGCTACCCGGATCCCCAATCACAAACTCTCATACAAGAATCTCATTTTAATCATGCATACATACGTCTTTACTTATTGTTCTGGTATTCAGGTTCTATTATGTTCATGTTATTCTTTTATTCTCCGGTCCGATCAAATTGTTGGGATTCCTGAGATCTCTACAGTGAATCTAATTCCTAAGAGATCGGTTCCAGGGTTTGCGCAGTGGATGTAAAACAAAATTTTTTATGAAACCCTAAAACCTAGCATGCATGATCTTGTAGAGACGTTAGAACGCTTACCTCAATTTATCATGGGCATGTATCAATCGAAGAGTTCGTCCGATCACGAAAGGCAGGAAGAATACCTCGCCCTCTACACGTATCCATACAGCGGAAAGGATTCCAACAGTTGGAACTCGTCTGCAAGGACTGAAGAACACGTTCTTCTTTACGAAAGGGTTTCAGGGATCTTACTTTAGGTTTTTCACTCTCAAAAACCTCTCAAAAAGGTCTGAAAATCGTGTCAAAGAGCTTAGGAGGCGTTCTCCAAAGTTTCTTACCCTTAAAACTCTAATTTGAGTGAGTTAAGGAAATCCCGACGTCTGGACTGATCGGTCTGGAGCTTTTGCCTTTGGACCGATCGGTCTAGGCCTCTGGACCGATCGGTCTACGTCTGAACCGATCGGTCTGTTGGTTGTGATGCTCTAGGATGATCCGTGATATGACATTTTGACTTTGTATTGATTCATTGATTTATGAATGCATTACTATTCCCGTTATATGATTTGCATGTTTGTTATATTACGGTAAATATCCTTGAATCATTGCAGATGATTCTAAATTTCCTGGTCAGTTATCATTGTGGGAACAATGATGAATTAAGACCAGCATGATGTGTGATAGATGATTATGATCATATGCATTAGATGCAAGTCACAATCATGGGTTCTCGTTTGGAACGAGTTACTGGATGACCCGCATGAGATTGTCACATGGACACGAGTCATGACTTGAATCTCATACAGCGGTTCGTTCTTGGATCCTCAGACCTGAGATGTCTAGAGTATCTGATATGAGGAGTGACGTGTCTTGACTGCGTCAAACGTCGTCTTTAACCGGATGATCATAACGGCGTTGCTCAGATACGTTCATGAATCATATGCAGATAGTAGACATGCAATACGGGACTTGTCACCTCCTACGCAGGAGAGATGTCGCTGGGCCCCTCGTGGAAATCGGACTGTGAAAATGCGTGGCCACGCTATAGATGAATGTACATCTATTTTATCAGTCGGTTTGCCTAGACGAGTAAGCGGTTGAACTTGAAGGGTGGCTCGAACCATGCCCTTGTTCAACATACGACATCGTGAGACAAAGGATCAGAACTCGAACTATTGCTGGCTTTGTTAGATCACCTCTAACTCTATTCTAGGTGGGTAGTCATGGCGTCTTGCTAGAGGCTAACCCTGACTTGTGGTTCGGGAAAGGTTTCCGAAGCCACTGCCACTTCGAATGGGCCTACAGGGTCACACACCATTAGGGATGGATCACACGTGAAGAGAACAACGCGAGAAAAGAGCGACAGAGCGATCTGGAAGAGTTCCAGATGGCCAGACCGTCCGGTCCAGGTCTAGACCGGACGGTCCAGCCGTTCCGGAACGTTCGTTCCGCTGAGGAACGGACGAACCGTTCCGCAAATGCCAGACCGTCCGTTCCAGGTCTGGAACGGACGGTCCAGGCGTCAAGAACGTCCGTTCTACGTTATAAACCGGACCGTCCGTTCTGCGTAGAATCAGAACGTCCGTTCCAGGCCTGGAACGGACGGTCCGACTTACGGGCAGTTTTCGGTTTTCGCGTTTTAAGGGTTTTGGGCAATTCTAATTAAAGAGA
>NW_010964598.1:2816460-2817628 GCF_000463585.1 Tarenaya hassleriana
GGTTTCTGAAGCCACTGCCACTTCGAATGGGCCTACAGGGTCACACACCATTAGGGATGGATCACACGTGAAGAGAACAACGCGAGAAAAGAGCGACTGAGCGATCTGGAAGAGTTCCAGATGGCCAGACTGTCCGGTCCAGACCTGGACCGGACGGTCCAGCCGTTCCGGAACGTTCGTTCCGCTGAGGAACGGACGAACCGTTCCGTAAGTGCCAGACCGTCCGTTCCAGGTCTGGAACGGACGGTCCTGGCGTCAAGAACGTCCGTTCTACGTTATAAAATGGACCGTCCGTTCTACGTAGAAAATCAGAACGTCCGTTCCATGCCTTGGAACGGACGGTCTGACTTACGGGCAGTTTTCGGTTTTTCGCGTTTTAAGGGTTTTGGGCAATCCTAATTAATATGAGAGCCGCCACAAACCCTAAAATATGAACCTCAGACGTCCAAAACACTCATGAGAGCTTAGAGAAGCTTGATTTTGAGTTCTAGTGATTGGAATATCGATTCCAAGTCAAGGACATCGGTTTTTCTCTTCACAAATCCTAGCAGATACGTTCCAAAGTGTTGGAATTCATCCCGCCGGTGTGGATACGTGTAGAGGAGTTGTGCTTTCAACTCTCGGTGATTAAAACAGGCCCTGGATCGATTGATACTTCCAGATCTTGAAAGAACGAGGTAAGTATTCGAATCCCACGACGATATACACGATTGTTCGGGTTATTGCACAATTGGTTTTGTGTGACGTTTGGCTAGGTTTAGATCTTTCCTTCCGCTGCGTGAAACCTAGAATCCAAACCCTAGATCGATGAGATCGCATGCTAGGAACCCGAAGGGAACCCCAACAGGATAAGCGTGAAAGAACGAGCATACACGTGTTATTACACAAGGTGAACCTTAATTCGCGTTTAACAGGGGGGTTAATCAAATCGAAAAACTATATCTTAATTTGCATTATCCAAATATTTTATGCCGATATTCTATATGCAGCCTTTTTCTTACACCTCGCCTCTGTCCTCCCCAATCCTCCACGCCCCGTCGCCGATTCGCCTCTTTCTCTCCTTCCAGGTTCCGACAGTTCTCTCTCTCTATGATATTCTCTACCCGTAGATTCTTCCGTGTGCAGGGACTGCGAGGAAGTAGACAATTGGCAAAAGGAGAAGTAGATC
>NW_010964598.1:2817688-2829449 GCF_000463585.1 Tarenaya hassleriana
TCCTCGGATCCGGGCAAGCGTTGCTGCCATTGCACAGTGTGGCTGCTACCACTCGGCTCACCTCTCACCCCACTCTTAACGTGAGGGCTTTCTGCGAGCTGTCTAACGGTACCTTCCGACGCATTTGTCAGGATCGCTAGTTGTGTCTTTGTGAGTGTTACTGTCCTTAGGGTTTCATGCAAAAGATTGACATCCAATTTTTCTTGTTTAAGTTCTCTGATCTGGAAGTTTCTGGAACATCGGTGTTCTGCTTCTTGTTTCTAGTGGAATCTTATAGGTTTGGTTGCTGTTTTCCTTTATGTGGGTGTTAAGAATATATCGGGAATGAAATTGATAGGTAGGGAGTGCTCCTGGAAAGAGAGTGCTGCCGGAGTTGTAGGCTTCTTGTATTCTGCTAATTTTGTGGAACTCATTAAATATATTTGTGATTCTTAATCTTTTTAATTTAAACATTAAATATATTTGTATTCGATGAATTATGATTATGTTGGTTGTTGGTTTGATTTAGAATGTTTATATTATGTATTTTGAATTTGAATATCGTTTTGTATTTGATAGATTATATATTTTATTTTTGTTTTAGTTTTTTAATTTAATTTTTTATTTTTATTATTTTTGTGTCGGATATGGATATTTGCAAATATCCGTAGTTTTTACGGATATCCGAAATTGCGGATATCCGAAAACTACGGATCGGATACAGATAACAAAATATGATATTTGTACGGATCGGATACGGATACAAATATCTGAAAAACTCCGGATATCCGATCCGTGCCCACCCCTACTTGTAATTATCAATTAAAATACTTTCCAAACGATTTAGAACTCTATAAGTTGGATATTTTCAGGATATTTATATATAAATCCCAATATAATAGACAATAAATTTACCATCAGAATCTGTATTGAAAGAGGTCATGAACGAGTTGTCAAGAAATGATAGGTATTTGAAATAAAAAATCGGAAAAAAACCCTAAAAATTCCTGAACTTGTAATTTGGAGTAATATTAATTCCTAAACTTGTAGAGATACCTAGTAATTTCCAAACTTGTAAAATTGAACACGTTAAATCATGAACTTGTTAAATGGTTTCATAATCGTCCATAACGTTTTTTGGTCAAAAAAACGAGTTGACCGATCCGACGTGGCACGTGATGTGGCGGTAATTTTCTGAGTTGGCTCGCCACCTCACGCGCCACGTCGGATTAGTCAACTCATTTTTTGACCAAATAACGCTATAGACGATTATGGAATCGTTTAACAAGTTCAGATTTAACGTGTCCAATTTTGCATGTTTGGAAATTAATAGACACCTCTACAAGTTTAAGAATTAATATTACTCCAAAATACAAATTCAAAATTTTTTAGGATTTTTGTGAATAAAGTATGATTATCTTTTAATTTTTAAATTGATTATATATATAACGACTTTAGTTATAAAATTTTAGGCCCAGATTTTGTTATAATAACAACTATATTTTGTTATAGAGAAAATAATCTAATAATTGTATTTTTCTATCAAATATTCAAAATCTAAATTGATTATTAATTGTTTTAGAAAACATATATTAAAAAGGATATTTGGAAAAATACATTTAATTTAGAAATATCCTTTTTCATATATTTTTTTCTAAAACAATTCATAATCAATTTTAATAATCATACTTTATTCATAAAAATCCTAAAAATTTTTGAATTTGTATTTTAGAGTAATATTAATTCATAAACTTGTAGAGGTGCCTATTAATTCCCAAATTTGCAAAATTGAACACGTTAATTCCTGAACTTGTTAAATGGTTCCATAATCATCCATAGCGTTATTTGGTAAAAAAATGAGTTGACTAATCCGACTGGCGCGTGACGTGGCGAGCCAACTCAGAAAATTACTGTCACGTCACGTGCCACGTCGGATCGGTCAACTCGTTTTTTTTACCAAATAACGCTATGGACGATTATGGAACCGTTTAACAAGTTCATGATTTAACGTGTTCAATTTTGCAAGTTTGGGAATTAATAGGCACCTCTACAAGTTTAGAAATTAATATTGTTCCAAATTACAAGTTTAGGAATTTTTAGGGTTTTTTCCCTAAAAAATCATAATTGTTTTTCGGAAAATGAAAAAAAAAACTTACACTTTTACCATATCAATAATTAATAACTATACATTTTTATTTTATCATTTCAATTCTATACTAATTCAAATTCAAATTGACGAGTATGTTTTGAAAGTCTTGCTCAATATACTTTCTTCCAATAACGTCGTTAAAATTGTAGATGGAAAATTGACGTGGCAAAACGGTGATCCAACACGAACGCCAATCGTCAGCTCATGGTGGATCTATGGCATCTCACCCGAGGATGTGCAATACTCCTCCTCGGGAGCATGTATGGTTATATTGTTGGTCGTGATGTTATTTTATAATGTGTGATATAACATTTAAACTTGTATTGGTTTATTAGTTTATAAATATATTACTTTTTCCGTTATATGATTTAAATATTTATCATATATTGGTATCTTTGGATAATTATAGGATGATTTTAAATTTTCTATTGAGTTATCATTATGGGAACGATAATGAATTAAGATCACTATGACGTGTGATTGATGACCTTTGAGTTGATCATATGCATTGGATGTAAATCATAATCATGGATACTATTTGAGAAAGAGTGACCAGATGACCTGTATAAGATTGTTACATGGATATGAGTCATGACGTAAATCTGATGTAGTGGTTCATTTTGAAATCTTCATACCTAAGATGTCTAGAATATCTGACATTAGGAATGACGTATCTTGCATGTATCAAACATCATCTTTAACCGGATGATCATAACGACGTTGATCAAATGCTTTTATGAGTCATGTGAAGATAATAGACAGTCAAGACGAGATTTGCGATCTCCTTAACATGAGAGATATCGTTGGGTCCTCGTGAAAATCGCACTGTGACATCCGTATCTCAATTCCCGTAACAGATTCTGTCGAATGGACTAAAAATAATAAAATATACCAAAACCAAACAAGAGATTTTTTCAAACTTTTCAATACAAACATGCAGCAGAATTAAACAATGTCAAATCTCAAAATAGCACATGTCCAAATTAAAATAGTACACCCGTACAAATTTAGAAACCATGTTCCATAGTTCAAAACATACAATAGAAAAATATCCGTACGCGATGTTGCCTCTTCGATGTCGTCGTCCAAATTGCTACACGTGCTCCTCGTGATTTGAAAAAGATTCAACAACGAGAGCTAAGCATATAATACTTCATGAGTAGCCCGGGTTGATCCCGGTCATCCCGTTCCCAGCGAAAACGCATAATCATGCCCATATGACATCACATCACACGGCTAGCCATAAATCCTAGTCACATTGCATGACTAGGTGCACCTCGCATGCATGTCGCCTAACGCTACGTTGGCTATCGTATCACATGACCATCATATCCATATGGAATCACACTATAGGATTAGCCTAGAGATCCTAGTCACATCTCACGACTAGGTGCACCTCACACGCCTGTCACATCACGTGACATTGGCCATCACATCGCACAATCATCAATACCGTATGGCTTCGCACCATAGGAATAGCCTAAGATCTTAGTCACATCGCATGACTATGTGCACCTCGCATGCCCGTCACATCGCATGACATTAGCCACCGTATCTCGCGATCATCATGTGCATCACGGCTTGTCACCACATGGTAACGGTCGATGTCACCTCTCGTGACACATCAGAGTACAATCACAATCACACTTCCCTCGCATCGCACGAGTGAGCTTCAACCATAACATTCAACATGCATCATCATTCCTCCAGACTACAATCACGTGTATCATGGTACCCGACCCCGACCGTGGTACCATTTAACACCATGCATACTACGCCACACATCAATACATAATGAGCCACTCAGTGCTTATCTCATGCTTTACCCGTAACAGTTAGTTGGTTTATTTTCTTTCTTTTTCTCTTACGAATTCTCGTCGTTTCACTCTTATTTTTCCATAGATCGATCATTCTACCAAAGGACTGGGTCGGTTCAAGGTCTCCATTTCCTCTCGAAACCATTTTGTTCGTATTCATCGTGTTTCTGGTCCGGACCAGTCGGTCTAGGGGCTCCGTTTTGTCCCAAGACCTCTCGGTCTCATAAGTTTTCATTTTTTGTCTGTACCGATCGGTCCGGATGATAGGCTGGTCAGTCCAGTCCTCGTTTTGGCTTTATTTCATCTTCCATAGGCTAGACCGGTCGGTCCAAGGTATGGACCAGTCAGTCTAGATCAGTTTTTGCCTAGACCGGTCGGTCAGGACTCTGAACCGATCGCTCTGGGTTCTGGATTCAAACATCTTCGCGATTTCACATTTTTAGGTTTTTGGTCCAACTTCGATTGCTCATATCTCACTCATTTCCTAACCAAATCGTGCATCGTTTGTTTCTAAATGTTCATTGGAATGTCCTTTTTAATATCCATATAATAGATTATTGAAAAACTGCGTTTACACGATGAAAAACGATTTACAACTCTTGTACCTTGTATAATTTGCGATTCTGCAAATTTCAGTTTTTTCTCCATTTTCGTTCGCTCATATTTCCCTCGTTTCTCAATCAATTCGAGTGTCGTTTGTTTCTAAATCTTCATTGAAAAGTCATCTATCAATTCCAAGCAACAAATCATTGAGATATCACAGTCATAAGATGAAAATGAGAGTATACAGAAGCAACTCAAATCACTCACCTTAGAACGGATCTGTTTCCGTTTCTAACCGGATTTTGTGGTGTTTTCTTGCGATTCCAACGTCGGTGATCCTTCCAAATGTTTTAAGGTTGCCTCTTGTCGTTTTCCGAGCTCCTTTCCCCTTCTCTCCCTCTCTTTCTCTTTATCTCCCTTTCTTTTTCTTCCTCTCTCTCTTCTTCCTCTGGTTTTTTTCTTTTTCTGCAATTCTCCTCAATAATTGCCGACTTGCTCTCTTTTGCAGGGATTTTAGAGAAGATGGCTGAGGTCTAGTGCAGTTGGAAGAGTGGAGGAGTGAGTTGGCATTTCCCACTACGACACGAGTGAAGTTAGGCGACTGGTGGACTAGTTTTGGCGCAATTAAATCGCGTCCACAGGTTGCTGCCGACACTGATTTTTCCTTCGCCCTTGGATCGGTCGGTCTAGGCTACTTTTTTTTTCCAGACTGGTTTCTGCATTCCTTCACAACAACGTACCCTCCATTTTAATGATTTTTTTGTTCTATATATTTAATTATTTATCTTTGAATATAATTAAATATTTAAATCAGATTTTGGGATATTACATGCACTGTGGAAATGCATGACCGAGAAAGGGTTCTTGGACTGACCGGTTCGAACAAGACCAAGTTAGTCCGGATGGACCAGTCTAGGAAGACCATTCCGACGCGTGAGATGAGTTTTGGTTCGTTCTGCAGTCCAGTTCAGGGCAAACTTGAATCTGGTCCATCCGAACCAGAGTCGGACACCGAAAGATACCATTTCGCATTAATAGCTACTTTTGACGGACCGAGATCCACTCTAGATGGTCCGACGTTTCAAAATTTTTTGTTTTTCTTACTCTGTTAGAGTTTTAAAAGTTCTTTTAAGACAAAAGGATGCCTTACAAACCATAAATTTTCCAGATTGGATTTCGAGTCTTTGAAACCCTGATTCTCTTCAAAGATCCTATCAGATCAGTTCTAAAATATTTAGAATCTTTTTCGTCAATGAAGATACATGTAGAGGAATCGTATCTTCAATTTTAGATAATTTTAAATAGGCCCAGGATCATTCTACTATAAAGTTACATCGGATTCGAGGTAAGTAATCTATTCCCATGGTGATATACATGTTTTTCGGATTTGCATGATGGTTTTTGTTTTTCTTTACGCTATATGAAACCTATAAACCATTCCTATTCGATTTGATGAACTCGCATCTTAGGAACCCATAACGAAATCAACCAGTATCTGAGGGGTATTAAGCAATCTGATTTTTTTAGGAACGAGTATTTTGAACAGTTTGAACGAAATCTTATGTGCAACTCAAAATTAATGACATTACCATAACCAACTATTTTTGGTGTTACTTGTTGGTTCCTATGGTATTGGAGAAACGAACTCGTCTTCTAGAATCGAGGTACCTCTCTAAGACTCATTCATTTAATCCTAAATTACGCCAAACAGATTAATGAATGGATGAAACTGCTTATCTAATATCTTCGAAAAAATCGAAAATAATGTGTGATATAAGTTGGTTTTCTCTCCCCTAAACTATAATTAGGTTAAAAATGGATGGAAGTGTTAGAAGAAATCCAAGAGAATTTTTTAGTCATTAGGATAATTGGATAGTTGGATTTGCTTCCAAACTTGGAATTTGTTCAGTATTTAGAGTTGAAACTTGGAGAGTTTTGTTGAAGTTGTTATTTGCATGGAATAGAGGTTGGAAAAAGGTGATAACTAATATACGGAAACTTTGTGCAAAACACTAAGATAATTCGATTTCACATGTTTTTCGTGAAGCGAGTTCTTATATAGATCGGTTTGCTTCCACTTTAGTGTTATATGCGATTTTTGTATATTTAGTATACTTTTTTTTATTTTCTATTTACATCATAACTTAATGGTGAAAACTACTTCTATTGGTCGAAAGCAGCCAAAGCTACACTCAGTAGCAAAGGTTTGTGGAATCATACCATCGATGACGGCTTCAGTTCCTCTCACCAAGTTGAGACACAAGAAGGCATTCCCGTGCAAGGTCTGCAAACACAACAAGCTGCTCAAAAAGAAAAGGCAAAATGGCACCAAGAAGACCAGTTGGCATTGGTCCTTTTGCAAGGTTCTCTTGATCAGAATGTGCTTCAATCCTTCATTGCCCTAGATTCAACCAAGGCTTTGTGGGACGCACTCAAGGAGGTTTACGGTAATCTCTCAAATATTATATATATATATATAACTATTCCAATTTGTAATCAATCGGGAAAATTTTTTTCTCATACATCCACGACTAGGGATGAGTGTTTCGTTTCGATTCTGAATCGAAAAATACAGTATTTTTTCCAATCCAAACTATATAAAATTCATGAACGGTATTAATTTTAGAAAAACTTAATTTATAGGAACCGAACTAAATCGAATCAAAATTTTAAAAATTCAAAAATCTGATTTTTTTTATAAAAAAGATCTAAATGTTTTTAATAAAAACTGAAATCGAATCGAACCGCAACCGAAATCGAAACAAACCGAATATAATATAATAATCGATTGGTATCAGTTTTTGTAAAACCAAAATAAACGAATCGAATCATTCTCGACACAAATCCGAAACGAATACCGAAACGTCCACTTCTATCCAAGTCATAGGTCTTAAATTTTTTTAATTTTTTTTATAAGTATGATGTAGTTCAATTGTTCTAATCCTTATATATAAGAACAATAATAATAACTAATATAAAATTATATATACATACATATATAGATATATATACATATAAATACATTCGTGCATATACATATAACATACACACATACGGACCCAATTTGACATGAATAGGAACACATGTCCATTTGTTTGATTAAAAAAACAATTTCTTCATAAAATTTATCGTATTTTAATGAAATTTTATAAATGCCCCAATGAAAAAATTACGTTTATCACATGTTAAAATTAACTTTAGCTCAATTAGAGTTTTCATGTGTGTATACACACACATAAATATACATACATATTTATACACATTACATACATTACATATGTATATGTATATATATGCATATATATATATATATGTGTTTAGGTCAGTATGTATGCATGTATATATATGTATTGTAATTTTTGAATTAGTTTTTATTATTAAAATTTAGCATATTTTTAAAATATATGAATTATTTCGTCAATTGGTATGAATATAGGATTTATTTAGTAAACAGAAAGTAGAAATATTAATAATTGATACGGAAAATCAAAGATAATGTTTGTAAATTTTTAAAAAGATAATTTTGGATATATATAATCCTAATCGGATATATATAAATTTTGGAATAGAACTGGTGCCGGATACCCACAGCCCATCGGTATAATGATGGACCAAATAAAACATGAATCAACGTAATCGAAAGCTGAAAAGAAGCCCAATGAAGACCCAAAAGTTCGCGAAGACTATGGTTGGTTAGTTTGGAAAGCGTTGGAGCATTAATTTAATTAAATTCGATGATTCGTTATTGTATGTAGTTCGCTTTAATGTATTGTTTATTAGTCGGTCCAAAATATTAATAACAATCAAATTTTTTCCAATATTCGATTCAAATTGCCCACAAAAGATGCTGATGAATGCTGTTATATTTTCTAATGAAGTGATATGTTGTTTTTTTTATCTCATCATTTATCTAATGAAGTGATATGCAATTTTAAGAATATAACTAAAAACTTCAAGAAAATCAGAATTTTTTAAAGCATATTTGCTTAATTTTTTTTTAATATTAATAATTTAAAACGGCAGCGAAATCCCCTGAACTTACTGCGATCCTCGTTTAAAACGTGCTATTGAACAAAGAAAAATAACGTCCTCCAAATCCAGTAGGGAAATTAAATTATTATTTTGAAAATAATTTAATTTCTAAGAACGGAACATTCACATCATGCCTTTTCTTTTGGTAATGTGTTGGCACATCTACGGACAACCTTAACCTCCACATCATCTGCCATCTGCCATCTGCCGTCTGCATTTGTTTTGAATTACTGTTTTACCCCCTCCATCTCTGTTTGTTACTTTCCTCCCACATAAAAGGGCGTGGCATTAATAAAAGCCCCAAAAACCTCTGCCGCCTGTGTTCATGCTTTGAATATCACGTGCCCCACCCACTTTTCCAAGGAAAAATTACGCGACACAAGTTACATAATATATATATATATATATAATACTTTTTAATCTATATTTCTTGAATATATTATTTAAATATTTATTCGTATTATAATTAAAATTTAACATTTTCTTTCGGTCTTTTTTATCTTTCATTTCTCTTAAACACGATTTTTTAGATTTTACAAGATATATTAAAAGAAAATTTTGATTTATAAAATATCTGAAAAACACGTTGCATAGTGGCGAAAAGAGAGAAAATTTGGAACTATTTTCTCCATACTCATTTAAATATGAACAAATACATCTTATATATTACATTACTAAACATCCTGAAAATTTGAACATAAACGAGACAATTAGAAATAAACGAATCAAAATGAAAAATAGACAAAGGTATGTCTAGTTCGGCCGTTCCATCTCATATGTGGGGAGAGATATGCGCAATAAAATACGTTATTAAAGGCTGTTTCTAAACTCAGGAATATAATTTGGATCGAAAGTATATATGAATCTCCCGATTAACAAAAAAATAAAAAATAGACAACAAAAACAATTAACAAACTGAAAATTCATTCTAATATTTTTTTATTTCATTGTAATATTCCTTAACACTATTCACAAGATGAAAATAGTGAATTTTTATATTACACATACGAATATTCACTATATTATATATATCAAATGAAATGACAAAATCTCTAAGATGAAATATCCATAACTCGATGTAGATATATTGAAAAATGAACCTATATAGATAATCTTAAACTTAGTATTTTGAAAAATCTAGAATATAAAATAAGATTATTTTAAGTATATTTCGTCAAATAAGTTTTTGTTAGGTGTTAGTAGAGTGCCATCAAAATTAGCTCATCTAGACCGGTCAACTCCGTAATTAGTAGAAGTCACGGCCCTGTCACGTTATCATTTCCCCATCCTGCCCGTGCTGCCCGTACCTTCCCGGACTGCCCCTTCGGCTCGAGCTTGCAGCTAAGTTCGTGTTTGCATTCCGCCTTTTTCTTGCCGTCTCGTTCTATCTCTTTCGTCTTCTTCGAAATTTTGCTCTCTGATCGATGACTGTCCTTCTCGACGGAATTTTCTATCTCCTGATCGAGACGTGGCTGTGATCTTCTGCTTTTGCGCGTTAATTCGGCGGATCTGCGGCTCGATTGGATCGGGGAATCGTTTTGGATCAACATCGAAACCCTAGGGTTGGCGATTCGGTGTAGGCTAGCGGACTAAGGATGGTTTGTGGGGGATGAACGATTTGGAATTAGATTTTTCTCGGTAGATTCTGTGCTTGGGATTGGATTTGCGACGAAGAAAAAGGGGGGAAAGTTTGTGAAAGGAGGCGAGGATTGATGGTACTCGAAGGGGAAAATGCAAGGCGGCTATGCATGGGAGGGCATGTGAGGAGAGGAAAAGGGGACGGCACATGTGGACAGCTCCCTTGCGTGCACCTGCGAGTGTGAAAGCCATTACTTCTTCTGCGACTGCTGCGTCTTCGTTGCTTTTCTTGTCCTCTTCACCTGATTCCTTTTTCAAGGTAATCATCATATATTTGATTTTGTAATTTTCTTTGTTTTTGTTTTGGACCATTTGTTGTGGATGGAAATGGGTAAATGGTGCTGTGAGTTTGGCTGATTGGAGCCGTCGGATTTAGTGGGGCAAATCGATTGATGTTGTCCGGTTCTTACTGATTGATGCGGGTTGATTGAAGGGAGGAACTGTTCCGAAGCTTGAGATACTTGGATTAAGGGATGATGTTAATTCTGGAATTATGTAGAAGTTTGAAACGATGCAATCGCTATTTTATGCATTTAATTGAGAGAAGTTATGGATAGAAGTTAGTCTTGTCCATATCTTTATTACATTCAATTTCCTTTCTGGCTGGAAGTAGTCATTGTGGTTTTTTAAATTTGTATCCCTTTTTCTGTTCATAGTGTTGGTGGAAGAACTGCTCATTTGCTTCTTGTTTACTGTCTGTCGTGCTGCCATGTCTTGGGGATCTGACTTGTATTTTTATGCGAGGAAGCTGAAGCAAGGGCTTTTGAGCTCTAGCACATGCGAAGTTTGCAGAAGTAACATGGAAGGCTTCTTATTTGAACATCTGGTGTTCAGAGCAATAGTATTGATGATTGAGTCGTGTTTATAGGATATAATTAAACGGATCTTGTGTGAAATATGATGGCTTCAAGTGACAAACACATTACAGTAAAAAAATTGTTTATATGATGAAATCTTGATTGAGAGATAACACTTTAATAGTGGCTCCGTGGGGATGATAATGTCTACATTGTTACAGTTTTGTCATTGTTCTGTCGGGTGATCTGGAAATAAAAAGATTTATGGAACGACTTCCTTTGGAGTTCCACTGTATTTTACATAAACTGGAACTTCTGGAAAGATTGTCTTCTACCATTGTATATCCTCTACAAGAAGAGGCATCATCTGATATTCTGAAATGATTTCAGTTTAGCTACTTGAGATTAATTATAATTCCATTTTCATGTGATTTCCTTGTATTGTTCTGGAATTTCAGATGATAAGTTATATCTGTTCTTTAATTTTTAATGTTTTTCCGGGTAGCTGTTATCTTGATAATGAGATCTTTCTATATGATTACTGGGAAGTTTAATGTTTTCTTTTGCTCCTATTGTAGGACGGACGCAAAATTAGTATTGGTGATTGTGCTTTATTTAAACCATCGCAGAACTGTCCACCGTTCATTGGTATAATTCGTTCAGTAACTTCTGTAAAGGAGAATCAGCTCAACTTGGGTGTAAATTGGCTGTATCGACCTACTGAAGTAAAGCTTGGCAAAGGCATCCTTTTGGACGCTTTGCCAAACGAAATATTTTACTCCTTTCATAAGGATGAGATTCCTGCT
>NW_010964598.1:2829675-2850832 GCF_000463585.1 Tarenaya hassleriana
TCCTGCTGCATCCTTACTTCACCTGTGTAAAGTTACTTTCCTTCCTAAAGGCGTTGAATTGCCATCTGGGATTTGCTCGTTTGTGTGCTGGCGTGTTTATGATATCACACACAAGTGTTTATGGTGGCTGACAGAACAAGACTATATTGATGTGAGTTCATACATGCTCTATCAAATGGATACCATTTTCAGTACATTTTTTTGCTTTGCCTTTGACGATAACTTTTTCTTTGTAGGAACATCAGGAAGAAGTAGATCAGCTATTGTGTAAGACACGTTTCGAAATGCATGCAACAGTACAGCAAGGTGGACGCTCACCAAAAACAATGAATGGTCCAACATCAACATCACAGTTGAAGGCAAGTTCTGATAGTGTACAGAATACTGGCTCTTCCTTTCCTTCCCAGGCGAAGGGAAAGAAAAGGGAACGTGCTGATCAAGGTTTTGAACCTGTAAAACGGGAACGTGCTGCGAGGGTTGAAGATGCTGATTCTGTTTATAGTAAATTGGAGAGTACATTAAGATCTGAGATTGTAAAGATTACAGAAAAGGGGGGCCTCGTGGATTCAGATGGGGTGGAGAAGTTAGTCCAGCTCATGCTGCCTGAGAGGAGTGGGAGGAAAATAGATTTGGCAAGCCGATTGATGCTTGCTGGGGTAGTGGCTGCAACAGATAAGTTTGATTGTCTTAGCAGATTCGTCCAGCTGAGAGGACTGCCTGTGTTAGATGAATGGCTTCAGGAAGTGCATAAAGGGAAGGTGGGTGACAGTAATAGCCCCAAAGATGGTGATAGATCAACTGAGGAGTTTCTATTGGTATTATTACGTGCTCTGGATAAGTTGCCTGTTAATCTCCACGCTCTTCAAACGTGCAATATTGGAAAATCTGTTAATCATTTGAGATCGCATAAGAATGTTGAGATTCAGAGAAAAGCGAGGAGTTTGGTTGACACGTGGAAAAAGCGTGTTGAAGCAGAAATGGATGCCAAGTCAAGCTCTGGGCAGGGCGTTTCATGGCCTGGAAGGCGTCTGGCTGAACCTTCTCATGGAAGCCCAAAGACTTCAGTATCACACCCTCATTCTTCTAAATCGTCTTCAATTAGGCTGGTCCAGGGAGAAAATAATGTAAAATCTGCGTCTCCATCCCCTGGCTCTACAAGATCAGCACTATCTCCCTCATCAGGTTGTATGAACATGAAAGAAGGACAACAGAAAAATTCTGGTGGTGTTTCTGGATCTGATGTTCCTCCGACGTCTGTAAGGGATGAGAAAAGCAGTAGCTCCAGTCCATCTCACAATAATAGTCAGTCCTGTTCGAGTGACCATGCTAAAGCAGGGGGTGTATCAGTGAAGGATGATCCGAGATGCCCCACCACTGGATCACTGAGCGTGAATAAGAGCTCAGGTGGTTCTTCTCGACACCGGAGATCAGTCAATGGTCTTCAGGGGTCTGCCTCATCAGTGGGTCATAGGGAAACTGGTTCGGTTAGAAATTCTTCTCTGTCAAAGAATAACTCAACTTCAGAGAAAGTATCACAGTCTGATTCAACATGTGAAAAGACCCATGAAGTACAGGCAACTGAAGGTAATGCTCATAAATTGATTGTCAAGATACCAAATCAAGGCTACAGTCCTGCCGAAACCACTGCTACGGCAACCATTGAAGACACTGCAGTGGTGAATAGCAGAACTTCTTCTCCTGTGATTTGTGCGAAGAATGATCAAGTTGATCAGAACCTGAAGGAAGAAAAGACTTGTACTCATAAAGCAATTATTAGCTCTGATGTGCATGATGAATCATGGCAAAGCAATGATGCCAAAATTGAACTTCCTGGTTCTGATGAGGGTGGAGGTTCTACATCTATTCCAAGTGAAGAGAGATGTTGGACAGTAGATGACGCTAAGAAAATGGCTGAAGTCCCAAAAGCAAGTGTTCCGGATGTCCCGAAAGCAAGTTTGCCACAATGTATGAATGAGCTGAAGCCAGAGAAATCACATGAGAATCCTTTTAGCTCGATAAATGCATTAATTGAAAGTTGTGTGCAGTACTCCGATGCTAATACTCCTGTGGCAGCTGGAGATGACATTGGAATGAATCTTCTTGCTAGCGTTGCAACTGGTGAGATTTCTAAGTCTGATATGATTTCGCCAAATGGTTCATCTCAGACAAATGAGAACTCATGTGAGGGAAATGATTCAAAGCAGAATTTGTCCTCTGATGGTCTTGCTCAGACTCTTCCCAGTGATGGGGCAAAATTTGAAAATGAAAAGCAGGACTTTGTTAGTGGTAATGCTTGTCCGAAAGAGGCTGACACTAAGGCCGACTTTAACCCTATATCTGTTACGGACAGGAAATTGGATTCTTCCCCACTGAAGCAACCTGTAAATCAATGCTTAGAGAGCATTGGATGGTCCAGAGATGCAGAAAAAACATCGTCTGCCATGTCCTGTGCAAATGACATTAATAAGCATGTGGATGGTGATATGATAAAAGAATCCAATGAGATAAAAGATGATGGCGTCCTAGCTGACGACGCTTCTGATATGAAGCAGAAGTTGTCAGCCGATATTAGAGTTGGCGACTCAGGTGTTACAGTAGGGGGTGAAGTTCCATACTCCCAGCCATTTTCAGAAAGCGACAAAAGTACTCAGGATGAGCCGAAGCCGCCAATCAGAAAATCAAGTTCCGAACTAGTAAGAGGAACTGAACACTCCTCTTTGCGGCTTGGTTCTGGCAAGTGTCTTGTTTCTGCAAATGTTGATGAGCTTAAAGCTAAGAAAGCAGATGAAATGGAGACAGGCAGTCATCATGATGCTATAAAGGGGCAGAAAATAGAAGGAGAGTCTTCTTCTAGTGGGAACCAAGTAGGGGCTGGTTTAGTTTCATATTTGACGAACTATAAAGTTGAGCATGTAGGGGAGAATTTGGACGGTAATGAAGATAATGAGCAGCAATCTGGTGTACACTCTCCGACAGTATCCTCCTCATTGACAGTTAAGGACAGAGGAAAACAGTGTGCAAAAGGGAGGGAATCTAGATCGAACATTGCTGTGGCAGAAGTGGCAGACGAGTCTACTTCTCTGGCTGGAGACGCTTCTTCTTCTTCTGCTGCAGACAGAGATACAAAAGTTGAGTTTGATCTAAATGAAGGCTTCAGTGGAGATGATGGGAGGAATGGAGATCTTGGTAACTTAACAGGAGCAGGAATATCAACACCAGTTCAATTTCCTTTGCCGATTCCTGCTTCAATAACAGTAGCCACCGCTGCAAAGGGGCCCTTTGTTCCACCTGAAGACCTGTTGAGGAATAAAGGTGTGCATGGTTGGAAGGGTTCTGCAGCTACAAGTGCATTTCGCCCAGCTGAACCGAGGAATTCTCTCGAGCGACCTCTTGCTACAAATAATGCTGCTCAGGTGGATGTTAATACTCGACGACAGAGTCGGCCTCCACTTGATATCGATTTGAACATTCCAGATGAGAGAGTCCTCGAAGATTTCACCTCCCGAACTTCGGGTCAGACTTCAGTATGTGATATTACAAATAATTCGTTACATGATCTGAAGATGGGTTCTGCCTCCACTCGCTCTGCTGGTGGGCTCGATCTTGATTTGAACAGGGTTGATGAAACCACAGATTTAGGAAATTACACTACCAACAGTCATAAGTTGGATTCCACATTTCAGCCGTCCAAACAAGTATCAAGTGGTCGTATGACAGATGAAGCAGGCGGACGGAGGGACTTCGATCTGAATAATGGACATATGATTGGGGATGTAAATCTTGAACCATCAATCTTATTCGGTCAGCATGCCGCTAGAAGCAGTTTGCCTTCGCAACCATCCCTTCCCGGTATGCAAGTTAATGGTGCCAATATGGGGAACTTGTCGTCGTGGTTTGCCGCTGCCAGTTACTCAGCGACTGTTCCCCCCACGGTTATGCCTGATAGAGATCTGCCTTTCCCAATGGTTGCAAGCAGTGGGCCATCGAGATTGCTGGGTTCAACTACTGCTTCATCCTCCTTTAGTCCCGATCTTTATAGAGGGCCAGTCTTGACTTCTTCTCCAGCTGTTCCCTTCCAGTCTACTTCTCCGTTTCAGTATCCAGTCTTCTCCTTTGGTGCCGGTTTCCCCCTATCATCGGCTACTTTCTCTGGCGGTTCTGCTACCTATCTGGAATCTTCATCTGCTGGACCACGGCTTACTTTCCCTCCCGCTAACTCTCAACTGTTGGGTCCAGCCATTGCAGTCCCCTCCAATTATCCACGGCCTTATGTTGTCAACCTCACGGATGGCAATAACAGTGGCGGTGCCAGCAGAAAATGGTTGAGGCAGGAGCTAGACCTAAACACTGGCCCTGCAGTCCCAGATGCCGAAGGAAGAAGCGAAACATCTTCCCGTGCACCCTCAAGGCCATTGTCGGCTTCCAGTACGCAGACCCGCATGGAGGAGCAAGCAAGGATATTTCAGATGCCCGGTGGCGTTGTAAAGAGGAAGGAGCCCGAGGGAGGATGGGATGGATATAAGCAGCAACCTTCATGGCATTGATGTAAAACCCGGTGAGTTCTCTGGCAGAGCGTTCTGTTTCTGTCTGACATGACATCTAATCTCTTCTCGCTGACTCTACATCATTGTTCTTCCAGTTCATAAGGGGTGGGGAAACTCTCCTTCGTCTGACATCCTGAGCCACAGAGGAGAAAGGGCGGTGAGTTATTTTGATGCTTGCTCGTTAATGTATAGTATCTCTGAATTCTCAACCTCTGTCAACTTTATTGGTGAAAGACTCTGTTTTTTTTTTTGGGGGGGGGAGGGGGGGAGAGATGTTTCCAGGGTGCTTTTTTTCCCCATAAAATTTACACTGTGATCAGTTTTGCCCCCTTTGTAGATATCTCCTTTTTTTTTCCGTCTTTCTATATCCTCTTATTAACAGTTAGGGGGGAAAAAAGGCATATGGTGCTCCTGCTGGTGTTTGCCCATCTTCTGAGATCGGTGTGCTTTTTTTAGTTGCATTAACATTACCGTTCAAAATCAGACCCCATAGAAGCATCCAAACTCTTCTTCTTTTATGCATCGACAATGAAGAGGCGGGCAGTAGAATTGCTCAATCGGGGAAAAAAAACGCTCATTTTCCACTGTCAAGTTCTTCGGACAAGGGTTTTCAGGTTTGTGGCATTGATAAAATCTTGGTGGGTCTGGTTTTATCTTGAAGCACCTTTGGGTGGAGTGGAGGTTAATGTGTATGTGGTGGTGGGTGGAGACTTTTGTAAATGTTTTCTTTTTTGTTTGTGCCCCAAGCTCTTATTCTTGTAGTAATTATGGCTTCCAAAAATAAAACAACCTTACTAAAAATGTCCAAATAATTCGAGTGCGACTCCGTGAAAGGAATCAAAGAGGAAAACGCCGCTCTGTGATTTTGTTGGCGAAGGATGCTGTGGCCCTTCTTTTGTGTTCGTTGTGTAGTTGAAATCGAAATTAATAATGGTTAGTGACGATTATCTCTAATTACAGCTAAAATGTTTTGTATCTAAATAATTGGAGAAGTTATATGGATTTTTTATAAAAAAAAATTAAAAGAACAACTTTTTTGTTTATGGATAAGTTGGCCTTTTTAAAAGACGTTGGATCCTACTTTTGTGATTGCTGCTAGTGTAAGCAAAACAGAGAGAACGCAAATATAATATCGGATTTGAATTTGAATTTTGTATCTTTGAGGTTTGATTATATATGGATTACATCGAAATTAAAACTCTACTTTTTTTTATATATATATAAAAAAAGGAAGAACCCTTTACTTATCGTCGACGAAAATCTCACCATTCGTACATTTCTGCTTGTCTCCACGTTTCCGAATTTGCATGACAACACGTGCATATGAATCTGTCGACCTTCGCATAGAACTTTTACCCTCTCCCCTCTCTCTCCGGCTCCTTCCGATCACATTTCCTCTGGTTGTCTCCGATCCCATCAAGGTAATTCCTCCAAATACTGTGTCATGATCTGTATTTTCTAGCGCTTTCTCCGGTGCCAGACAGCGTTTGTCGATATGGGCGTTTTTTCTCTTTCTGCGGTTTTTGTCTTAAGCTTATATGGCCAGGTCGTAGATTATCCTCAGTCTGTGAAATTAGATACTCCTGCGAAATTGACCAGCGTCTTCCGTATCAAAATTTTCTGCTGGGTCACCATGATTTGACGGGAATAACATCGAGGATAGTGAGATTCCATTTCGTCAGATTGCGTAATTTCAACCCATTGGCGGGTTTGGTGTCTCTATTGCAGACTAAATTCCTTCCGCTCCTTTGTGGGTTGGGTCGGGATTTACCCCCCTTGTGTGTTCTTCATCAGTGTTTGCCCTTACTTTTTCTACCTCCGAGGAAAAACAAATTGTGCTTTAGATATGGTGGAAATTTTCTGACTATGATCTCCAAGTTTTCCGTGGTGTTATGTCGTTTTCTTGTCGGAACTATCGGTTCTTCTTTAAATCATTTGTAGCTCTTGCTCAGTCCACTTGTTCATCTTTTCTACCCCCATCTGCCAGTCCACTGTTTCTGCCAATGTGGTTTGGATTTAAGCTATTTTCTGATATCTGCACTTGGATGTCTATGATTTGACAGAACTATATCGGTTAAGTTTTCCATTCTCGTGGAGATCAAAGATGTCTTCTCCCAGCAAAAGGAGAGAAATGGATGTCATGAAGTTGTAAGTTTTCGTATTCTTGGAAACTACCTAGATTCGAGAATTGATCCTTTTACTTCACTGGAACACTGGCCCTAGTGATACAGAGTTTCGTAGTTTTTATTAGGTGTGATTGTTGGTGTCGGTAATGTTGAACTTGTCGTGTTTTTCCCCCTTCTTATACATCCAGGATGATGAGCGATTACAGCGTTGAAACGATCAACGATTGCCTGAATGAGTTCAATGTGGAGTTCCACGGTCCGAAAGAAAGTATTGCCTTTTTCTAAATTAACTCCGGATCATGAAAATGTCCCTTGAATTCGTGAAGTAAGATGAACTGTTTGGTGATTACAGGTCTTTATGAGGGAGGGGTTTGGAAAATTCACGTCGAGCTCCCAGATGCTTACCCGTACAAATCTCCTTCCATTGGGTTTGTTAACAAGATATTCCACCCAAATGTGGATGAACTGTGAGCATCTCCTCCTCCTTGAATTTCTCTAGAATGTACGAATATTTGTGGTTCGTGCTTTTTTTTATTTTATTTTATAAATTTCAGTTCTGGCTCGGTGTGCTTGGATGTAATCAATCAATCTTGGAGTCCCATGTTTGGTGAGCCTCTCAAACACTACATATATATATATATATATATATATATATACTCGTATACGAAATCCGTCTACAATTCGATTAAGCAGACACATTTTTTGTTCTTCTTGCTTCTGCAGATCTATTAAACATTTTCGAGGTTTTTCTTCCGCAACTCTTGCTCTATCCAAACCCGTCCGATCCACTCAATGGAGATGCAGCCTCGCTTATGATGAGAGACAGAACGCAATATGATCAGAAAGTACGAGGTATGTTTTCCTGTCCCCTCTATCGCTTGCTTATGTTTGCTCTTAGAACGGTCGTCTAAACGCATCAGAAACCTATCCTCGGTTTCTTATTTGTTGCAAAGGCGATTTCTGAAAACATATAGAGTCTTGATTCTCTTTTGGCAGAGTACTGCGAACGGTATGCCAAGAAGAATGGAACGGCGGAATCGGACGAGGAGGAGGAAGAGAGCGAGGAGGAGGACGTGACCGACGGAGAAACAGCCTCTACGGACGACGAGATCGCAGGGCATGCCGATCCTTGATTCTGCGGAAAAGGGGTCTTTTGGTTTACCATACACTATATAGAACCAATTGAAGATTCATTTAGATTTTATGTGATACATAAAGCAAACGCTCGTCGGTCCATTTTCGCAGTGGCCACGTTGGTTCTCAATTTCCCTTGTCCATGACAATGTTTTACTTTGGGGAAGCTTTCGGAAATTTCCATGGCGGTTAGAGGTTTGAGCATTGGTGAAAAAGAAACACATCTATTATTATTATTATTATTATTATTATTATTATTATATCTATTATTATTATTATTATTATTATTATTATTATTATTATTATTATTATTATTATTATTATTATTATTATTGATCTCGATGAATTTTTGAATTATAAAAAAATTATCTATTATAAATGTTACGAGGAAAAGAGATCGCAATAAAAAAATCCGAACGACGTAAATATATATATATATATATGAATGAATTTTCACGTTTTGATACAAACCTTTTTTTAGGTGTTTGTAATATCAATGTTCCGAGTACCTTGAAATTCGTCGGTGGACAAAGAAAATTCGTTCATGATGTATATTATTTGGTGAAATGATAACATCTGTTTTTAAAAAATTTGCAGTTTTCATTTTTATCTTATAGTTTTTGGTTTTCTAATAAAAAAAATATAATCGATGTTTTATTTACTTTATTCATTCTTTTTTCCACAAAATATTTTAGCCATTTTAAATATATTTCACAATGCCATACATTTTTATTTCAAAAATTATTCTTTTCATTTAGTAAACATCATAATCATTATAAATGTAACATTTTTTTATGTAACACTATCACCATTTTATGAAAACATAAAAATCATTTTTGAAAAGTTAAAACTGATGATATTATATATATATATATATATTAAAGATATAATTGTACAATGTGGGGTTTTTATATTTTTTGTTACGTAACAAAACTTGGAGGAATACATTTCGAATGTACTATTTTTTTTATCCGTCTCGGTGTCGTGTGGGATTCGGACAACTTGGATAGGAACTTGAATCAGAAAATGAGACTTGGCAGTTGGCACCTCCAAAAATTAAAATAACTTATTTCTTGCAAATTATATTCCTTATATTCTCTCGCCCATGGCTTTACACATGTACCAATCTTACACCTCCTTGCAACGATGTCCCGAAGAGACAAAATTAAATAAAAGAAAATAGAATACATAAGATATATTCAGAAAATGAATTTTGTCTTATATATATATATATAATTTATTTATGAATTGGTGATAAATCACCATCAAAGTCAATTGATAGAAATAAAACATAAAAAAAAATTGAGTTTGCTTTATTTTTTTCATTTTATTGAAAGCTATTTCGGAGAGAAAAATATAATAATAACGAAAAATATTAATGCTATGTATATCTATTATTTCAAATTATAAATTTCTTATTAATCCTATGTCCTAAACTGTAATTTAGGATTGGTTTAGAGCTGAGAATTTATGGTTTTTGCTAGATTAGAAAGAGAACGAGAAGACGAATAATAAAGAATATAAAATATTTCCAAAGATTTCTATGCAGCAATTATAAGAGAATATAGTCTAAACAATAATATCACGCACCGTCATTATGATTTGTACAGCATAATAATAATAATAATAATAATAATTAAAAACTTTTTAAAAAAAAAGGCGAATCTAGCTAGCTGGCCACTGATACGCGCACTTCTCGTCACGCCACCAATCTCCCAACCTCCATTTGCCCTCCGCCGCCGGCGATCGTCTTCTTATTCGACGGCGGAACCGCCGCATACCTCGTCGAGAAGCTCCTGAATCCGCCGTAAGCTCGATCCTCGTCGGCTACACCCCCATCCTCCACCACTGGACCTTCGTCAAAATTCAGAGCGTAACTCAACGCATCGTACTGAAACTGCCCGTTTCCGTGCCGATCTCGATCCCCGCCGCCATGGAGGTGGTTGCTCCGGTTGAATCGGCGGATGAAGGTCTTCCACCGAGGTCCGGCGACGATCTCCGACCACTCTCGGAGCTTCAGAATCGCTCGGGTCCACCACCGGTCCTCGTGTCGGATCCTATGCCACCAGGCGACGCCGACGGGGGAGGAGGAGGGGGGGTCGGGTCGTGCCCCGATCCTCGTTTCTCATCTATCGGCCGCTGGTTTTCTCTTGCTGCTGCTCCGTTTATATATAATGGGCGGATACCGGCACGTGCAAGTTAGCGAGGAGTTAAGTGGACGGTTTCGACCCGAGTGGCCATTTCGGTTCGTATCCAGATCCAAACATATAATGGTAAACCTTATCCGATTCCAATTAAAATTTAATGGAATGATTGCTTAAAAAATCAAATTTAAGGAAAATGTTATAAAGATAACAGGCAAAAATTTTAAAACTTATTTTTTTTTACTAAAAGATTAATCCCGAACAGACTTGGAATTGACAAGTAAATAGATATAATAAACCTTTTAAAATTAAAAAAAATAAAATGAACTACCGTAATTTATCAAAGAAAAATAAAATGACTTCAAATTAAAACCCACGACATAAAAAAAATATCTAACCACCGAAATTGAACAGATATTATGGTACGGCAGATTTTTTTTTTAAAGGATGTGGGCCCCGAGCTAGTGATTTTTTTGTCTTGGGCCGTACGTGGGCCCATGCTTAATTGCTTTTCTACAATAAAAAAATAAAAGAAAAGGGAAAGTTAAAAGAATAATGAAAAGTCCAACAAAGCTTTACATCATCGTTTCCCCTTCCCCCCCTCCATTTGAACCACCATTGGCTTATACATTACATGACTTCATGAGGATACCAAACAACAATAACGAGACTTTTAGAGTTTCGGGGTCTGTCTTTGAGTAATGACGGATTGTTGGTTTCGTTTAAGGACCGCGTTTCCTGCGGAAGCATAAGCAACCCTGCTGCTGATCAAGAGGGATCATCCCGCCTCCCTTTGTTGTGTCGATGCCCTCGAGCATCGAGACAGCCTCGTCCATCTCCGGCCTCTTGTCTGGATTCGCGTCCCAGCATCGCTTCATGACTGCAGCGAGCGAGCTCGGGCAACATCTCGGTATCTCCGGTCTCAGGTTCTGCATTTCTCACAGCAAACATGTCATCTTATTGACGGAAACTGGTGAGTAAATACTAAATACCATTGACGGGTTCGGCTACAGAACATTCAAAGGTGGGAAAGAAAGGTCATAGTTGTGCAAGAAAGAAAGGTATTTACAGTCAGATGAAACAGGGACAGGGCCACAACTGAGCTTCACCAGAACTCTATGCTACTCGAACATCATCGTGGATAACGTGCGAGAAACGGAAACATGTATTCTTCGCGTTGCTTTAGTGACAACATAAAATATGAGAACGGCGAGAGGAAGCAGTAGAAACAGAGCCAAGGATATATACATATATATACCTGACGGACAACAGCTGAAGTCACCTCGGCGAAAGTGAGATCAGGGTATGGCATGTCACAACAATATATCTCCCATAAGCATATGCCAAAACTGTACACGTCGCATTTTCTATTATACGGGTTTCCGTTGAGAACCTGTATCAAAGTCATTTCGTTTATACGCAGCAGATAGTTTAAGATGCTCCGATTATAACAAAATCATGTTTGCGAGTTCATGTCAGGAAAGGCTCATGAATTCAGAAAGTTTTCTTAGAAATCCGAAAAAACAGAGAGGAAAGAAGGTTAATCCAAGCATTATACAATTGCAGAAGATCAACTACCACCGCAGCCACTCCACATCAGGTAAATGTTTTCAAGTCTATACATGGTGGCGTTTCCATTAGCATAATATAGCTTCACTCATGATCTTGCGGTACGGAAACTAAAATCTTTGAAATGAAATATGAGGGAAGAAAATGAAACGGTACCTCGGGAGCCATATAGCCAAGTGTCCCAGTTTCTCCTGTCATGTCATTGGGATTAGACGCCTCAACTCTTGCAACTCCGAAATCGGCTATTTTGACAGTGCGTGTCTTGTCCAACAACATGTTCTCTGTCTTTACATCTCGGTGAACAATCTTCTGTGAATGAAGGTAACTCAACCTGCAGCGTGCACAATTAAGCAACGGCCTTTTCCTGATTTTTCAAGTCAGAGGAACGATAAAAAGTAAGTACCCTCTAGCGAGATCAAGAGCGAGCTGAATGACGACTGTAAACGCCAATTTTCTTCTCCGGTTCTTTATGAGATATGATTTTAACGCACCGCCCTGAAGATATTCCACCACAACACAACAAATGTTGTTTGGCATTGCTATTGGACCACTCTCGGTTTGTAGCTGTAGGCCTGTCGCACCCATTGTAGCCCCTATGAACTGCACAATGGTATATGAGGAATACGATTTACATCAACGGCTCGGTATCTGATACACGTTCTTGTACAGGAGCAAACAAGTAACACTTGTCAGATATGGAAAATATATTTCCACCATTAAAAAAAAAAGAAGAGGCGACTGGGACTTTCGCCTGATATCAGTAGCAACCTATCACATTGCTAAACATTGGGGGAGACAAGACAGTGTAACACTGCATTGAACATGACAAAAGGCCTGTCTGAAACAAAGAGATCTCTACAAAGCACAAAAATGGAATAAGCTCGTGTGTGACCTGCCCATGATCAATGCTTAAGGGTATTGCAAATTTCAGTTTGAACTTTGAATATGAAAATTCCATCAAAATGAATGGAACGAGTTAACGTAGAAGTAAATATAAAAGGACCTTAGTAACATTAGGGTGATGGAGTTTATGCCACACTGCAACTTCCTGTGCAAAAGCTGCCCTCAGAGACGAGATCTCAGCATCTGTCCTGTGACCTTCTTCACCCCAATCAAGCAACTTCACTGCACGTAAACAAGAAAAAAAAAAAAAAAAAAGCCCCAATGAATATCACTTTGCTACATAGCCTCATGAAGACAGCAGTTTCATGTGGTTAAATTGATAGAGCAGACAACAACAGCTGGAATCACATGAAAGTTCGGAGCAGAACTATCCAAGTAGGTCCTTTAACCGACTAAAAACCAGTCACGACCCCTGTTGGCTTCACGGAGTTAACACACACCATATATGCTCACATTGTCACCAGACTCACCACAAAACTAAAGATAGAAAAGGGCAGTCAAAATCTGTGAAATCTTGGCATCTTAACGGAAACCAGAACACGGAATTAAGGCGAAACGCAATAAGGTTCAATTATGGAATTGCTTGACAAGGCTCCTGACTTGACAAGTTTTAATCTTTGGAAACTTAACGAACCGGGCAGATTTCACAAGAGAGAAAAACCAGGAAATACACGAAAAAGAAAGCAAAAATCGGGTCTTCTGAAATGAAGACAACTTGAAAACTTCCCTGAATTACAAGAAGAATAGTACAGACACAGTCTTAGAGTTTGTCCGGATATTCCTTTGGTCTTGCTGTCGAGCAAAAATCAAAGCCCGACATACAAGTAATTATGAAAATGGAAGAAATACTAATGCTGTTTTTGTTCCTCTGGAAACATGGGATTTTCAAAGAATCTCACAGAACAACAGTTCAATCAAAAATGAGGTGCCGATTAGAAAAACTCCACTGTTACTACAAAAAACAATTGCAAGAACACAAATAAAAAAGGGTCGTTAACTGACCGGCGACGTCATGGCCGTCGTAGATTCCGCGATGGACGGTCCCAAATGTGCCACGTGCGATGACCCCTTTGATGATGAGCTTTGAAGGGTCGATTTCCCACTCGTGTCTCTGCCTCCTCAGCTGTACTCCGCCGCCGTTGAGAGCTAATCCACCGGAGGATGCGGCGGCTCCGGCGACGGTGACGCCGTCGTCTTCATCTTTCTTCCTGTTCTTCTCCAGAGTCAAAGCCCTCGTCAAATGTCTCTCAAGCTGCTCGTCTAAGCTCTTCAGATCGATCTGATCTGCTCGAACAAACCCATCACTTCCTTCCTTCATTTTTCTTCCCTATTCGCTTTGGATCTTCTTCTTCTCTATGTTCATACCCTTCTTGATCCCTCAGCTGTCCTCCGCCGCCGTTGAGAGCTAATCCACCGGAGGATGCGGCGGCTCCGGCGACGGTGACGCCGTCGTCTTCATCTTTCTTCCTGTTCTTCTCCAGAGTCAAAGCCCTCGTCAAATGTCTCTCAAGCTGCTCGTCTAAGCTCTTCAGATCGATCTGATCTGCTCGAACAAACCCATCACTTCCTTCCTTCATTTTTCTTCCCTATTCGCTTTGGATCTTCTTCTTCTCTATGTTCATACCCTTCTTGATCTTGTTGACCTGAGGAGTTGAAAGTTTTTTTTTTTCCACAGCTAATCAAAGCACAAAAAAGAAAAGGTGGAGAAAAAAAAAGCAGGGAGGAGGAAGAGGAGGAGACATGTGAGCACATGGACTCGCCTGAATCGAAACGTATTGTCTTCTCTGACCCACTTTGGTCTTTTCACTGTTTATTTTTATTTAACAAAGGGGTTTATTTCTTTAACATTTTTCCAAAACAATTATTTATTTATCAAAAACCTCATTTAATAACGGTCCCAATACCCAATATTTTATTGTATCGATTTAGCCTTTTTTACATCTTTGTAGATGTTATAGGTTTTTTGTTTTTGTTAGGTGGGTATTTTGGTTTAGTTATATAAAATTGAATGTAAATAAGTAGAATAAAATAACAATTGTATTAAATAATAATATGATTAATTATAAATTGTATATCATTTTTTTAAATCAAATTTATCAATTGTATAAGACATGGAAAATATATATAAAAAAAAAAGAATACAATGTTTCAATAATTGTTGTTCAAAAAAAAATCTAACTAAATTGGAATAAAATTTGAAACAAAACGAAATTCGATGTACAGATTAAATAATATAAGGCGTATGCGAAACGAAAATTGCATACAGGAATATAATGAATATTTTTCCCTTGTTTGCTTATAGTCAAACTTTTGTGCTCCATCTGCTTTTAGAATGTTGGATTATAAATATAAAGAGCAAGAAGACAAAAACCCTGATTATCCTTTTCAATTAATGGAGTTAATTTTTTTTTTGTCTGACTTTGAATGGATAAGGTGGAAATCTATAAGTTCTATAGAATATTTTAATTTGAAATAAAATGTAACCACAAATTTTTTTAATGGCACCGTTGTAACTTGTAGTTCAGTAAATTACGTAACTATGTGAATTGGTAAAACGAAAAGAGTGTTTGTAAAAGCGGTTTTCAAGTTGAACATATAATATTTTTTCATTATTAAAAAAATATATTTCAGATAATAAATTTGGTTGATTTCGGACAATTTTATTTAAAATATACTTTTTCGAATTTCGGATGAAATCAAATAATTCTGATACTTTTCCCCAAATAAAACTTCGCCATGGTTTTTGAAATTATGGTACACTCGCCATTTATTATTAGTTGAGTTTGGTTTGTGTTCTGATATTAAAATTTTTATAATTGTCGATTGATTCAGATATAATTCCTTTTACGTTGCTATAACATATCTAAATATTATATATAACAATAACAATAACAATATTTGAAACTGATATATATATCCAACAAATGTTTTGAAACAAATATCATATATGATCCTTGGCATACATGATTCTAAACGTGTGTATATTGTAATTGGTGTTTAAAACCGTTATAAATAACTTTATTTAATTACGGTTTTCCTTTAACTTAAATGATATTAATTAGCGGTCAATGAATAGGGTTAAATGTTTTTCATTTAAGTCTCCTTTTTCTCCGTCAACCCAAAAAAAAAAACGGTAAACCCACCTATTCAACTCCAATAATACTAATTTAATCGGTATCCTAATGGAATCGAACATAAAAATAAAAAGAAATAATTTTTATAAAAAACGAAAAAGTGAACTCGGGTTTAATATAAAAAAAACTAAAAACAATACTGTATTTTTATCAATAAAAAATGATTTTAAAACTAATTTAAATAGAACCGAATTTAATATAAAAAAAATAACCCTGCCGAAGACAAACCAAACTGAAACCAAAATGCTAGAAAGTATAAATAAGGGCTTCGAGGTCTGAGAAAAGCAAAAGACATAATTTTCGTCAACAATGGGAAATCTGACAAGAACGCTGGCGGTGGCCATTGTCTTCTTCATCGTTGTTAGTTATTGCGAAGGTCGTGGCGGCGGCGGTCCCCTTTCAGACACGCACGTGTCCATCTCCAACTTCATCGACAAAGGCGCGACTCTGACGGTCCACTGCAAATCGGACGAGGACGATCTGGGAGCTCACGTGGTGCCGTACACACAGGAGTACGTCTTCAGTTTCAGACCTAATTTCTGGAGGACGACTCGTTTCTTCTGCGGGTTTCGATGGAGGGACCAGTTCAAATGGTTCGACATATACGTTGCCTCGAGGGACGAGGAGATATGCAGCACGTGCGAATGGTCCATCAAGGAGGACGGCCCATGCAGGCTCCATAAGCACGGCGAGTGCTATCCTTGGAATCATTAACTGACTTCATGCATGCATGCGTGCGTGCGTTGTGCACAGTAAAGAACGCATGACAATCAGCAAAAACAAAAACAAACAAAGAAAGAAAGCAAAATCGATTTGCAAATTCATTAACCCCCTAAATTAGAAGCAGATTAGTTATAAATGTCACTAAAAATATAAAACTACAGACATAACTCCGTCAAAACAAGAGAACAACAATTCAAGACACAGTTATAAGCGGAGCAAATACGTCAGGCTTATTAACTATGGACGTTTCCGTTTTTGGTTTGGTATTCAAGCAATTTGGTTCGGAAATGATATTTTCAATTTTATAAAAATTATACCAAATTAGAGCCGAATGTTAAATGGTTCGGTTTTAGTGTCGATTCAGTTCGAAATGGTACGTAGCGTTATATGAATATTAAATAAGTACCAAACCCTAATATTTACTCGGATATATATTGGTTCGATATTTGTCAGATTCGATTCGGTATTTGTGTGGTTCAGTTTGGAAACGGTTTATTCGGTTTTATAAAAAAAATATACCAAATTAGAACCGAATGTTATTCCATTCGATTCGAATCGGATCGGAACTAAATTCCCGAACCGAAGTGCCCACGATTTGCATATATAGTACACTAACTACATGATAAAGAATAGTTATTTTATTGTTGTCTGCCATGCAGCAGCAAAGTCGTACAACAAAAGAACATATTGCATAGAAGTAACGGTACGTACGTTATTTTTCTTGATGTAAAGACATACGTCCATTCCATTTATGTGAGAATTATAAGCAGTGAAAATCCAGAATGCTATTCTTTTTTGGATAAGTTACAAAAGTTATCAACAAAATAAACGATTTATTAAGCTTACAATTTTTAGCGTGTAAATGGTTTAATTTTTCAACATTTCTCATTTTAAAAGTATATTGTTTCCAATTTTAATTACTAAAATAATGTTGTTTTTTATAAATTGACTTTAACAGCATAGTACAAATTTAAATTTCCCCTTCTTGGACTAAATATTTTGGGAAAAATAAACAAAACAAGACGGACGAAATATTATTTTTTAATTATAAGACGAACATTTTACGTTTCTTGTTTTGGTTTATATATAAAATCTTTTAGACATTACTTTATAAGTACTTAAAGAGCCGAAATCATGTTATATCCCGCATGTATGTATATATGTATAACCACATGCTTATCTGTGCGTGAATCCTCCATATCGACAATCATATCATACGATATTAATATACCAATCAACGATGTGAATGAACCTTATGATATGATTTGCTTATTTTATAATTTCAGTAGAAAAATAACTCGGGTGAAGCAGTGTACTTGATTTGGATGAGTGACCTGATAAAAAATAGGGTTTAGGATTTTAGTTTCAGGGTTTAGGGTTTGGATTGTCATATTTTTTCTCTAATGGATCTGGTCGTTCGAAATGCTCTATTTTTTTTTAGTGACGGTTGCTCCAACAACTTTGTGAAAATATTCAAATAATATGAATCAGCTAACTCTACGTTAAAAAAATCCTGACACAAACTTAATTCAAAATTCAAACCAAAATTAACTTAACATCAAAAACACGTTCATACTGATAACATGTATTTTGGTGATATTTTGGTATAGGATGTCTAGTGCATTTTACTCGGTTTTGCACATTTATAGGTATTCTAGAACACATTTGGTCTCGATATTGCTTGATTGCTTTCTTTGGTATTAAAACAGGTATTCATGCATAAAAGAGAGCAAAAGGAGTGGAAAATATAGATTGCGGAATGATAACATGATTTTCTCATCTATTTCAAAGCCCATTGTGTAGCACTTTCGCATCAGTTTTGTGCATTGTTAGATATTTAGGATCATTTTAGCACTGAGTTTTGCTTCTTTTGCTTTCTCTGGTGATTGAACAGGTAATGGATGCATTATGGACGTCAGAGGAACATAATCAAGGACTTCGGAGCATATTGGACCGGAACAGAACGACTAAGGCATTTCCAGCTCGAGTTGCATTGGAACACGGCCGTGTCGAGTTTAAACACGGCCGTGCAAAGGCAAGGAAACGAAGATATTCTTACAGACAATTGACACGGACCGTGTCGAGTCAAACACGGCCGTGTAGAGACGCAACTCGCCCGTGTCCAACCCGTGCAGAAGCGCATAAGTTTTGATCAGACTATTGACACGGGCCGTGTTCTACCTCAACACGGCCGTGTTACATTTCGAGAAAACTTCCTATTTTTGCATCCGAACTTCCGTTTTCAGAATGAGAAGAAGCCTAGCCGCCAAAGAAATAAATAGAGGACGTCTTGGGCTTCAGAAATCATCGAGAGATCACAGTAGAAGCCAAAAAACTCGAGAGAGAATCAAGACGGAGTTTCCCGGGAGCAGAGATTGAAGAATCGTCGTCGAGAGATCGCTACGAGTCTTCTTTATCTGTTTCTATTTTTATTCTTATTGATTTGAACTCGTTTGTTGTTATGGGTTGCGAGTAGTCGTTTCACTGTAGCTAGGGATTTAACCTTGTAGGGATTTGTTTGGTTTTTATTTTCCGAGACTACGTTATCGATACTCGGCGGTTTAACTGAATTGAGTTTATTGCTTTTGATCTTCTTGGCCAGTTGATTGATTGATTTTAGATTCTGATTGACAACGAGAGTTGGAATTAGGTTCGAAACGAATTCATTAAATGAATTGGTTAAATCTATTGAGAGATATGTTAATCGGTTTAGGAACTGTGATAGTGATCGTTAATGCATTTGATATTTTAATCTATTAGGTTGAGAGATCGATAGGTTAAATTATTGGATAGTGGATTTAGGACTTGAGAGAGCCAAATCTGATATTAGAACTTGAGATCCCCGATTAGAGTTCGATATTTGTAGATTCTCCATCATTAGAAACAATCCCTGCGCGTTAAGGTTATCCCGAAGCTACGGTGGTTTAGTTATCTGAATTTACTTAGTTCGTTTATTGATTTATTTTTGATATTCACATATTTCATCTGTCATTTCCTACTCTAATTCTTAGTCGAGTCTTGTTCTTAGTGTTAGCTATTCCCTGTGTTCGACCCTGGTACTACAGTTGATCCGTATCCTTGCGGTATTCGATGTATCTAGGTTTTTATTACTTGAGCTTATTTACACACCTAGATTTGCGTTATCAAGTTTTTGGCGCCGTTGCCGAGGAATAGTTTAGCGTTAGGATAGAGATTCCTTTGAATCTAGATCCTCTCTCGTTACTTTTATCTCGTTCCTGATCTATTCTAGTTTGTTGTCCTATTTTTTCTGGTGTGTAGGTTTTTCCGGTGTATGATCAGGAGCTAGATCTGGGCTTGACAACCTAGTCCCTTTTGATCCAGAAATCGAGAAATCCGTCAAACGCATTCGAAAGAAGAAGAAACAACAGAAGAAGATGGAGGAACGTGCTTTAGCTGCCGAGAACGATAATGATACTTACGGGGCGTATCTTCAACCGAAGTACACTCAACAACTCTCATGCATTCACCGGCCCGATATCGACCGCAATAAATTTGAATTTCAGCCGGCATTCATCAGTATGCTCAGCTCGTCGGCATTTGGGGTAGACCTAATGAAGATCCAATTCTCCATCTGACTCGATTCAAACTGCTATGTCAATCTGTGAAGACGGTTCAAGGAGTCACCGATGAGTCACTTATGCTGATGACTTTTCCATTCTCTCTAATGGACGCTGCATTAGAATGGCTCTACACACTGCCACCATATTCCATTTTCTCTTGGGATCAGATGCAAGAGAAGTTCATGCAGCGATTCTTTCCTGCTAGCAAAACCCAGCTCACGAAACAACAGATCAACTCTTTTATGTAGGAACCTGATGAATCTTTGCGCGAGACTTGGGATCGTTTTCTTGGATATCAGCGCCTCTGCCCTCATCAGGTTTAGACAAGAGGTACCTTATCTCCACTTTCTTGCAGGGTCTAAAGGAAGATACTCGAGTCCTCATTCGGGTTGCCTGTGGAGGAAACCTCAATGAGAAGTCTTTTGACTTCATCGAACAACAAAATCACCAAGATGGCTAACGAGTGTGCTCCTTCCCACGAATTCGTCCGAAATATTGGCTTTAAAGACAACCGTACAGGTAAGGAAAGTCCATCTGAAATACATGCTTTACGTGCAGAGCTTGCCAAACTTAGAATGCAGGTAGAAAACGCCCATCAAATCACTGATGTGCATGAGGATGTCAGCTACGTCGCCAACAATCCGTACTCGAACACATACAACCCAGGTTGGAGGAATCACCCAAATTTCTCATACAAGAACTCCTCCAACGCTCTAAATGTACAGCACAACAATTTCGGTGGTTCATCTATCCCGGGCTCCTCTCAAGGAAATCAATCTCAACCCCGAAATGCCTACCAGCATCAGAATCCAACCCCTCAACATTACCGCGCTCCCCGTCAGTCTCAGCAGAACTTCGGCCCACCTCCATCTCAATCACAGGTAAGTCCTGACCCTAACATCAAATCTATGCTTGCACAACTTATGCAGGGTCAAGAAGCCATTCGCACCGAGATGCGAGAACATCAGCAGAAGACCGATGCCCATCTCAAGCTAGTTGATAATCAGATAGCGCAACTCGGTGCCTCTGTTCCTTCGCGACCTCAGGGATCACTTCCCGGGAACCCGGAAGCAAACCCCCGAGAGCACTGTAACGATGTGTCCTTACGCAGTGGCAAAGAGCTCGCTAACCCTGTCATCACATCTACAGAAAAAGGTCAGTGCTCTAACTCTGTTCCTGCATCTTTTCCTGACCCCATCTCGGCTGAAAAATCGACAGAGATCTCGGGTGATGAAGAACACGACGTATACATTCCACCGCCACCACGTCCGCCTCCGGTTCCTTTCCCTCAACGACTCA
>NW_010964598.1:2850908-2864133 GCF_000463585.1 Tarenaya hassleriana
ACTCAGGAAAACTAAAGAAGACACCCAATTTGCTCGATTTGCTGACATGGTGCGTAAGTTGGAAATCACTATGCCGTTCCACGAGGTTATCACTCAGATGCCATCCTATGCCAAATTCCTGAAGACATTCTCACAAAGAAGCGCGTCATCGAGAAGGAAACCATCACGCTTAATCCCGAGTGCAGCGCCGTTCTTCAATACGATCTGCCACCGAAAATGTCGGATCCAGGTAGCTTCTCGATTCCTTGCAAATTGGAAAATGTTTCTATAGATCGTGCTCTTTGTGATTTAGGTGCCAGTGTAAGTCTCCTATCACTCTCCATCTACAAGAAACTCAACGTGGGAGAACTCAAACCGACTCGCATGGCTCTTCAACTAGCTGATCGTTTTATCAAATACCCTCTGGGTATTCTCGAGGACGTTCTGCTGAAAGTAGGCGATTACTATGTACCGGTCGATTTCATTGTGCTTGACATGGACGAAGACGCCAAAATCCCGATTATTCTAGGGCGGCCATTCTTAAACACTGCAGATGCCATTGTCCACGTTCGTGCCGGCCGACTGACACTCAAGATCGGCGACGAAACGGTGGAATTCACGCTCGACCAGAATTTCAAGCAACCGTCTACAATGGACTCTATATGTTACATCGACTTGATGAATGCTTTAGCCGATCAGGTACTCTTTGAATTTCGTGATTTCGATGCCCTCTCTATTGCTCTTCTTTCTGAACAGGGATGCAGTACCTCTACGAAACCTCAAATTCACGCATACACATCATTCCTGGACGGTTTAGACGAAATGCCATGCAACACGGCCGTGTCTCATACAAACACGGACCATGTCGATATTCTGTCGAAAAACATCGAACGTGACACGCCCGTGTTTGCCACCAGCTCAGTCCGTGTTTCATGCAACACGGCCTTGTCATCATTCGACACGGACCGTGTCAAATGTCTGAGCAATTTTGCGAAACAAGACACGTCCGTGCATCATTCCAGGCTAGCCCGTGCACAACTCGACACGGCCGTGTCGGGTGTGAATACGGACCGTCTCGAGTCTCGGATTCATCTCTCCTCTATTCCTCTGTTCGAACCATTGCCCGTCTTCGCCGCCAAATCAACACCCATACATCATCTACCTGACTGGGACCCTGAATTCGCTCCGAAACTTGAACTAAAACCCTTGCCCATTGGACTCAGGTATACATTTATCGGTCTCGATTCCACTTATCCTGGTCAATGCTGCCTTGGATGATCTACAGCTCGAGCGTCTCCTCTCCACATTGCGAGACTAACCGGAAACTATCGGATACACTCTAGATGATATCAAAGGTCTCAACCCTTCACTGTGCATGCATCGAATTCATCTGGAGGACGATTCTAAATCATCCATCGAACATCAACGCAGACTTAATCCATCGATGAAAGAAGTCGTCAAGAAAGAGGTACTAAAACTTTTGGATGCATGCATCATTTACCCTATATCTGACAGCCCTTGGGTAAGTCCGGTTCAAGTCGTCCCAAAGAAAGGCGGTATAACGGTGATCAAAAACGACAAAAATGAGCTGATTCCGAAAAGAACAGTGATGGGCTGGCGTATGTGCATCGATTATAGGAAGTTAAATGTGAACACTCGCAAAGATCACTTCCCTTTACCTTTCATTGATCAAATGCTTGAACGTCTTGCTCTTCATTCCTATTTTTGTTTTCTTGACGGCTACTCGGGATTCTTTCAAATCCCTATTCACCGTAATGATCAGGAGAAGACAACTTTCACCTGCCCTTACGGGACCTTCGCCAATAAGCGCATGCCATTTGGGCTTTGCAACGCCCCCTCTACTTTTCAACGATGCATGATGGCGATCTTCTCTGACATTATTGAAGATCCGATGGAAGTGTTCATGGACGATTTTTCTGTCCACGGACCTTCCTTCGATGTTTATTTGACTAATCTTCGTAAAGTTTTGGATAGATGTTTACAGGCCAATCTAGTACTCAATTGGGAGAAGTGTCATTTCATGGTACAAGAAGGCATCGTTCTCGGACACAAAATCTCCGACAAAGGCATCGAGGTTGACAGGGCTAAAATCGAGGTGATCGAGAAATTACCGCCCCCACACAATGTTAAGGCCATCTACAGTTTCCTTGGTCATGCCGGTTTCTATCATCGTTTCATCAAAGATTTCTCCAAAATCACCAAACCTCTTACCGATCTCCTCTGTAAGGATGCACCTTTCGTTTTCACTAATGATTGCCTTGCAGCTTTTGAGACGCTCAAAAAGGCGCTGATTTCCCCGCCCATCATTCAACCACCGGATTGGAATCTGCCCTTCGAAATTATGTGCGACGCCAGCGATTATGCCGTAGGAGTCGTGCTTGGACAACGACAGAATAAAGTGCTTCACGCGATCTACTATGCCAGCAGAACTTTGGATGATGCCCAGGTAAACTACACTACAACTGAGAAAGAACTGCTTGCCGTTGTCTTTGCTTTCAAAAAATTCAGGTCCTACCTTGTCGGCTCCAATGTCATAGTCTACACCGATCACGCCGCTCTGCGATATTTGCTCTCCAAGAAGGACGCTAAACCACGCCTCATCCGTTGGATACTACTTCTGCAAGAGTTCGACCTTGAGATCCGAGACAAGAAAGGAGCCGAGAATGGAGTCGCTGACCATTTGTCCCGCCTTGAACTTCCAGAGCAACTTCCCATTGATGACAATCTTCGCGATGAGCATGTCTTTTCCATCTCTACTCTTCCAGAAGCTCCGTGGTATGCTGATTATGTCAATTACCTGGTAAGTGAAATCCTTCCACCAGATCTGAGTTACAATGCCAGGAAGAAATTTCTCCACGACATCAAAGACTATTTCTGGGACGATCCTTTCCTCTTCAAGAGAGGTACCGACGGTCTATTCCGCCGCTGCATCCCTGAAGGTGAGATCTTCAGTGTTATTTCCCATTGTCATTCTTCTGACTACGCAGGTCACTTCGCGACGTCAAAAACCGCGACAAAAATTCTTCAGGCTGGTTTCTATTGGCCCACGCTCTTCAAAGATATCCACAGGTTTGTCTCTTCATGTGACGCTTGCCAGCGTACGGGTAATATATCCCGTCGTCATGAAATGCCCAACAATATATTCTTGAGGTAGAACCATTCGATGTCTGGGGCATAGATTTTATGGGGCCTTTCCCCTCTTCTTGCGGAAATGTGTACATTATGATTGCAGTTGACTACGTAACCAAATGGGTGGAAGTCCTGGCAAGTCCCACGAACGACAACAAAACTGTGGTGCGCATGCTCAAACACACGATCTTCCCACGATTCGGTGTTCCCCGTGTCATCATCAGCGATGGGGGATCGCACTTCATCAACCGCACGATCAAGGCACTCCTGCTCAAATACGGTGTCAAACACAAGATTACAACGCCTTATCACCCTCAGATCGGTGGAATGGTCGAAGTTTCAAACCGCGAGATCAAGTCCATACTCGAGAAGACGGTATCCAAATCCCGAAAAGATTAGGCTCTCAAACTCGATGACGCCGTCTGGGCTTATCGCACGGCATTCAAAACCCCTATCGGGATGACACCGTTCCAACTCGTCTATGGCAAGGCATGCCATCTCCCCGTAGAATTAGAGCACAAAGCTTACTGGCCATTAGGCAGTTGAACTATGACATCAAATCTGCGGCCGAAAAACGGGTTCTCTTGCTCCATCATCTTGAAGAAATACGCCTTGATGCGTATGAAAACGCTAAAATCTACAAAGAGGGGATGAAGAAATGGCACGACAAGCACATCCTCCAGCGTCACTTCTAGGTAAACGATCTTGTCCTTTTGTTTAACTCACGATTGCGACTTTTTCCAGGAAAGTTGAAATCCCGGTGGTCTGGTCCGTTCAAGATCAAATCTGTATCACCAAGCGGTGCCATCGAACTATGGGATCATTCCGGAAGCTCATTCAAAACTAACGCTCAACGTCTGAAGCTCTACAACCCTGCTTTTCCATCGGACACGAGAGGAGCCATCACCCTCTCTGATCCCGCAGAGCAATGAATCCTTGCCAGGTCCAGTTAACGACCTAAAACAAGCGCTTGTCGGGAGGCAACCCGACCCCGTATCCTTACTATATATTAGTTTTGTTTTATTATTCTCTTTCTTTTCTTTTTATTCTCTCTACCCGCTCATTGTTATATCTTCTCTCGTGGTCATTTCTGGCTATTTCAGGTCTCACGGGTCACCGGACTATTCATCTTTCATTTTTGGCCGGAATTCAGCACGGCCCGTGTTGCCTGTAACTCGGCCGTGTTCACTATTGTTCGATTTTCACAGAGATTCTGCACGACCCGTGTTGATTTGAACACGGCCGTGTTCGTTTTTGCGAATTTTTTACAGAAAATTTGCACGGCCCGTGTTCTGACTCAACACGGCCGTGTTCGCTTTTGCAAACTTAAGACAGAGAATTTGCACGGCCCGTGTTCTACTTCAACACGACCATGTTTGTTTTTGCGAATTTTTTGACAGAAAATTTGCACGGCCCGTGTTCTGACTCAACATTGCCGTGTTCGTTTTTGCAAACTTGAGACAGAGAATTTGCACGACCCATGTTCTACTTCAACACGACCGTGTTCGTTTTTGTGAACTTTTGACAGGGACTTTGCACGGCCCATGTTCTTCTTCAATACGGCCGTGTTCAACTGATTCGACGCACCGACACGGACCGTGCTCGATCTGCACGGACCGTGTTGTCACTTTTTCGGCCTTTTTATTCTGTTTTCGCAGGACTCGGCCGTGTCATCCCCTCGCAGCTGCCACCGCTCCCCACCGCCGCCGTTCGCGCCGCCGTCTTCCGCCGCTATACGGCCACCAACCGCATCGCCTCTCCCATCACCCGCGTCGCCGCTCGCCACCGTGCCCGTGTTCCACCGCTTCACTCTCTCCTCGCCGTCCCCTCGCCGCCGCCTCGTTCTCCCCTCGCCGCCGCCTCGTTCTCCCCTCGCCGCCGCCTCGCTCTCTCCTCGCCGCCGTCGTCTCCCCATCTTTTCCGCCCTCACTCCGACTATGGTTGAGCGAGGTTGGATTGAAGGCTGCCCCGAAAGAGGTCTGAAGCGTCGGTACAGCCGCACACTCCGGGACAATGAACCTTGGGCCCCTCGCCGAGGCGCTATCATGGAGCTTACCGACCTCACGCCAATTCTACCTGAACCGGGCGTTCTTCGGATCCATCACCGGGACAACACCTCCAAGACTGTCTACCTCAAACTCGAACAACAAGGCTTACAACCGACCAAGTTTTTCGATGACGATCTCGATCGCATCGGAATCCATGACGAGTTGGTTCGCATCTTTGCTAGGCTCGGGTGGTCGAGTTTTCTGACGGTACATGAGAAGAGTTTCAAGACTTTGACTTTGGAATTTCTCTCTACCATCCAGTGCTACTTTCCGAGCGATGGCAGTACAACGAATGCCTACATGGAATTTCGGATGCGGAATAACGAGTACCGCCTCTCAATGCGTCAGTTCGCCGATATCCTCGGCATCGCACTAGGTACATCTTCGATGCTCTCTCTCTTTCTACCTCAGCGTTAGGAAGCCTTTTGGCAGGCTATCGCAGCTCGATCGAGAGTCAAACTGCAAAGGCGACTTGGATCCGCCACCCAGTGGCTCAGTATTTTCACCAATTCCTTACCAGGTGCCTCCTCGCCTGAGCTGCCGGCGGCACGGTGAATCATCAGAAACTTGGTTTTCTTCGTTGGACTTTGAGCGACGCCTTCGACGGCGACACCTGGGGAATGGAGGAAGTATGCCTTGCTTCCCGTGTGGTGATGCATCTCGAGACTTTCGCTCAACCAGGGAATCCGACCGACGTCAAGACTTGCGTCGGCGGCATCATCACTATGATTGCTCGTCGCGTGGGCATTAATGTCGGACTCTATTCCGACGATGTGATCTCGGGCCACACTCTCCTGGATATTGCTGCGTTGGTCCAGAAATTTCACCTCTCCGAGCGACTTGTACGCTGGCAATGGAACTATCTGGACCATCACAGTAACCGCCAGCGCGTACGTTTGCCTTGTCCTCATCTACTGTCGATCACTCAAGCCGGTCTCCTCTTCCGAGCCCCCTTTGACGATGTCCCCGCTGACGACGCTGCCATGCCAGATGCTAATCAGCCCTCCTCTTCTCGGGCTCCTCAGTCCTACCCCCTTCCTTCAGAAGACTTCTCCTTCGACATGCCTCCATCACCACCACCGGATCCGAGCTCCCACTCATTTCCTGACTACTCTGCCCAGATTGACATGCTCAGCCAGAGGATGCATAGTATGGAGACGACCATGCACGGGTTCGGAGCTCAACTCCAGTCTTTTGGAGATCTGATACGGACGGAGTTCGACGCTCAGAGGCAGTTCCGCGAGCAGCAGCATCAGATGGCGCAGTACGCCACAGAGTGTCATCGCCGCTATGATGCGAGATATGCAGCCGACATCGACGCCCCTATGATCCCTCTTCCACCGGGATATCCGTACTCCCCATACTACTATCAGCCAGGATCACCACCACCACCTCCGGTGCAGTGAGCGTTTTCTGTCTGTTTTATTTTTCCTTTTCTTTTGCTTTTGCATTTTCGGTCTGTTTTATTTGGGCTTATTAGTTGTACTTTTCAGACTTGACGATGTATCACTTGTGCTTGTTCTATTTGCTGCGTTGTTTTGGTTTGTGCTGTTGTTTTATCTATTTCCAAGTTCGTATCACATACCACACGTACGTTGAGAGCTGTAGTCTTCGTCTGCACATTTTTCTTCGATCCTTGAGTACCGTGAGGGAGCACGCCATTCATTCACGCTAAGTATTCTTTTACCCCGTTCCCTTTTGGTTTCTCTCGCTGATTTTCCCTCTTCCCAAGGCGACTTGACACCCGGACGGTGTCTTGTTCAAGTCTGGGGGAGGATAGTCTGACAACCTGTTTTTTCCATTCTGACAGTCCTTGATGCATTTTAGCACATCATCTAGTAAATCTGCATAGAAAAAAAAACCAATTTCAGGTGATCAGTTAGAAGTTTCATGAGCAATAGAGTAGAAATATCTTGAGAGTATAGATGAATTCGTTTGTTGTAATGGCTTGCAAATAGTCGTCTCACTGTAGCTAGGGATTTAATCTTGTAGGGATTTGTTTGGTTTTTATTTTCTGAGACTACGTTATCAATACTCGTCGGTTTAATTGAATTGAGTTTATTGCTTTCGATCTTCTTGGTCTGTTGACTGATTGATCTTAGATTCTGATTTGCAACGAAAGTTGGAATTAGATTCGGAAAGAATTCATTGAATGAATTGATTAAGACTATTGAAAGATAGGTTAATCGGTTTAGGAACCGTGATAGTGTTCGTTAATGCATTTGATATTTTAATCTATTAGGTTGAGAGATCGATATATTAAATTATTGGATAGTGGATTTAGGACTTGAAAGAACCAAATCTGATATTAGAACTTGAGATCCCCGATTAGAGCTTGATATTCGTAGATTCTTCATCCTTAGAAAAAATCCCTGCACGTTAAGGTTATCCCGAAGCTACGGTGGTTTAGTTATCTGATTTTACTTAGTTTGTTTATTGCTTTATTTTCGGATTTATATACTTCATCTGCTATTTTCTGATCTGATTCTTGGTAGTCTTATTCTTGGAGTTAACTATTCCCTGTGTTTGACCCTGAGACTACAGTTGATCCGTATCCTTGGGGTATTCGCTGTATCTAGGTTTTTATTACTTGAGCTTATTTATACATCTAGATTTGCGGTATCAAGTTTTTGGCGCCATTGGCGGGGAATAGTTTTAGCGATAGGATAAAGATTCCTTTGAATCTAGATCCTTTTTCCTCTTTGTTTTCCCTCGATTTCTTGATCTATTTTTTGTGTTCGTTCTACTTTCTGGTGTGTAGGTTTCCCAGTGTATGAAAAGGAGTTCTGGGTCTCACAACCTAGTATCTCTTGATCGTGAAATCGAGAAGTCTGCTAAGCGCAATCGAAAGAAGAAACGACAACAAAGAAAGATGGAAGAACGTGTTATAGTTGTTGAGAATAACAATGACACTTATGGGGCATACCTTCAGCCCAAGTGCATTCAACAACTCTCATGCATTCGCCGGCCTGATATCGACCGTAAAAATTTTGAGTTTCACCGGCATTCATCAATATGCTGAGCTCATCGGCTTTCAGAGGTAGACCTAACGAAGACTCGATCCCTCACTCGATTCAAGCTACTATGCCAGTCGGTGAGGACAGTCCGCGGAGTTACCGATGAGTCTCTCATGCTCATGGCCTTTCCATTCTCCTTAATGGATACTGCTCTGGAATGCTCTACACACTACCTCCAAATTCCATCTTCTCATGGGAACAAATGCAAGAAAAGTTCATGCAGCGGTTCTTCCCCGCTAGCAAGACCCAGCTCGCGAAACAACAAATTAACTCGTTTTTGCAGGAACGTGATGAATCCTTGCATGAAGTTTGGGATCTCTTTCAAGGATACCAGAGAATATGTCCTCACCATGAATGAGATACAAGGTATCTTATTTCTATTTTCTTGTAGGGATTAAAGGAGGACACTCGGGTTCTTATTCGAGTAGCATATGGAGGAAGCCTCAACGAAAAGTCATTCGACTTCATAGAGCAACAAATCAACAAGATGACCAATGAGTGTGCTCCCTCTCACGAGTTTATCAGAACGTTAGCCTCAAAGGCAGTTGTGCAGGTAAGGAAAGTCTATCTGAAATTCAGGCATTACGTGCAGAATTGGCAAAACTTAAAATGCAGGTTGAGAATGTCCATCAGATCTCAGACATAGACACATCAACCAACGAGTACATGATCGAAGATGTCTACCACATAGATAACTACCTGTACTCGAACGTGTACAATCCAGGGTGGAAGAATCATCCAAACTTCTCGTACAAGAATTCTTCCAATGTCTTGAATACTCCCCACGAAAATTTCGGTGGTCCGGCTAATCAGGGTCTTTCTCAAGGACCTCGACCTCGAGCTTTCCACAACATCAGAATCAGGTCGTCCAACACTACCTAGCGCCTCTTCAATCTCAGCAGAATTACGCTCCGTCTCCCCCTCCACCACAGGTAGATTTTGACATCGATATTAAGTCTATGTTCACATATCTTATGCAGGATCAAGAAGCTATTCGCACCGAGATGCGTGAACATCAACAAGAGACTGACGCCTATTTGAAGCTTGTCGATAACCAGATAGCTCAACTCACAGCCTCTATACCTTCATGGCCTCAAGGATCACTTCCCGGGAAACCCGAGACAAATTCTAGATAGCACTGCAATGCAATGTTCTTGAGAAGTGGGAAGCAACTTGAGGATGTCGTCTCCCTTACTCCTGAAAAAGGTGAGTCTTCTAACTCTAGATCTGCGATCACCTTTAACTAGGGGTGGGCAAAATATCCAAAAAAATCGATCCGATCCGTTATTCGATCCGTATCCGAACCGAAAATCCGGATATCCGGAGCTCACGGATCGGATACGGATATTGATTTCAAAATATTTGTCGGATACGGATCAGATACGAATATCAAAATAAAATTATCCGACATATCCGATCCGATCCGTATTTTTTAGTAATTTTAATAATACATGGCTAATTTTGTAATTAATTTATATATTAGGGTAAGTTTGTAAAACATAAAAGTTATGCTAGGGTTTACTTCCAACACTTTCCATCGTCTGTAAGTTTTGCACCTCCTTCCCCTTTTCTCTCTCTCTCTTCTCACTCTCGCTCTCAGTCTCTTATTCTCTATCGTTCGTGTGCAGATTTTTGGATCTAAAGGTAGAACCTCTCCCTAATTTTTTATTCGTCGTTCTTTGTTTTTGAACATTCTCTCTTTCTCTTCGTTTGAGTTACATGAACGATTTATTTATTTGATTGGAAGACACCATAACACATCGAGCTTTCAAGGATGGGTTTTTATGTTGTTTGATATTTCTTATATCTTTCATGTTCGCTCGTCCAAATCGGAGATATATCACATATATTCGGTTTACAGGTTTGCTTTTCTGGTGGGACGATTGACAGGTTTGCTTGGATTTTGTTATCTTATGTGTTTTTCCAATGTGAATACCGATCGTGTGTTGTTAAAATTATCCACCCGCCTACCAATCCCTCGTTGACGTGACCTTCTCCAAACAATTATCTTGTTCCAGGTTATTTATATTTTAGATGTTGTTATTAGTATTAAAGCAAAAAGTTGCTATTTTTTTAGGTTTGGTGAATCATAATATCCTCTTAAATATTGCTGGAATAATTTTTAAGTTTATGTTTCTCTGTCATCAAACAAATATTAGTAGTGGGTTTGAATTTAATTGTCTTCAAGTGCCTAAAATTTTGTGGAACTCATTATTTTTTTATTTTTTATTTTTTTAGCAGAAAACTCAAAGACGCCTACCAACAATTCAGTCCCGATTACAGAGGAGAACGTTGGATCTCAGGTACCTAGACCTCGATCACATGTTTGGGATCATTTTGAAAAAACAAATGAAGGATTGAAAGCTAGATGCAATCATTGTTCTGGATTGATTAGTTGTCGAACAAAAAGAGGGAGCACCATAGTGCAATGCTTAATCACTTGAAAACTTGTTCGCGTTTAGTACGTGATATACCTGATGAGAAGCATGGGGAGAAGACGAAAAAACAAGTAACTTTGCATCATCGATTGAAAAGGAAGGTTGATGAAGTAGATAGTGTACCCTCTTATGTGCAAATTGATCAGGATGCGTGTCGTAAGGCTTTGACGAGAATGATACTTATAGATGAGTTGTCTTTCCGACATGTAGAAAAGAAAGGGTTTGAAGATTATTCACATGCGCTTCAACCTTTATTTTCAATACCGTCTCGAAGGACTTTAGTTCGTGATTGTTTGAATCTGTATGTGGAGGAGAAGAATATGCTGAAAAAGTTTTTCAAACGTTATACGGCTGGTGTTTGCCTTACCATAGATTTATGGACATCCACTCAGAATCTTAGCTACATGTCTTTGACGGCACATTTCATTGATAGTGATTGGATGTTACAGAAGAAAATCATCAATTTTTGTCAAGTAACTAGTCATTCCGGTGATATAATTGCGAAGACAGTTGAAAGGTGTTTACTTAACTGGGGAATCGACAAAGTGTTCTCTGTTACAGTAGACAATGCAAGTGCTAATGATACGGGAATGAGATACTTGAGAGATAGATTAAAAGTTTGGGGTGGATGTGTCTTAGATGGTGAATATCTTCATATACGTTGTGGTGCCAATATATTGAACTTGATAGTGAAAGATGGTTTGCAAGATATGGATGCTTCTATTTGCCGAATCCGCTCAGTGGTTCATTATGTAAGATCTTTTTCCATGAGATTCCAACGTTTCAAAAGTTGTTTGGAGAAGCAAAAACTCCCTACAAACACACGTGTTGAATTGGATGTGGAAACTGTTGGTTTAGTGCTCTATGATGTACTGATTATGAGCTTTGTTCAGATACATTCGATGTATTGATACTTTCTATATGTTTTTTTATGAGAGTATCTTGTTCATTACATGTTCCTGCATGCTAGATCTGTTATGAAATCCATGTATCATTATGAATGATACTAAACTCCCTAGTCTTGTGTCATTATGGGAATAACGACATAATAAGACTAGTATGATGTGTGATTGATGATCACATAGATGATCATAGGTATTGGATACGATCACAATCATAGGTATTCGTTGCAGAACGGAATACTGGACTGACCCGCATGAGATTGTCACATGGACTAGCGTCATGACTTGAATCTCATACGACGATTCTATGATTGGATCCTAAGACCTGAGATATCTACAGAATCCAACATGAGGAGTTGCGTGCTTTGATTACGTCAAACGTCCTGCGTAACAGGAGGACTATAAAGGCGTGTATCAGGTACGAAATGAATCATGTACTGGATTGTAGATAGTCAATACGGGATTTGTACCTCTCGTAAAAGAGAGAGATATCGCTGGGCCCCTCGTGTGAGCAAGACTGTAGAAATGTGTGGCCGCACTGTAGACGAACGTCGTCTATTTCAGACAGTCGAACTCAGTGAACGAGAAAGCAGTCGAATCAGATAAGGTGGCTTGTCCATGCCTTATGTTCGACATATGATATCGCGATACAAAAGGATCATCAGTCGGAATCATCACTGGCTTTCGTATGATCACAAACAAACTCTATTCGAGATAGGTAGTCATAGTGTCTTGCTAGAGACCGCCTATGACTTGTATTACCGGAATGGAGATTCTGTGTTTTACTGCTATTCCGGATGAGCCTACAGGGTCACACACATTAGGGATGGACAAGTACGTGTGCTATATTATCCCGATTAGGAATCCTAATTGGATTGAGATTCCTAATTGGAATAGGAATCCTAATGGGATTAGGAATCCTATTATGTATAGGAATCCTAATGAGATTAGAATTCTATTACATCTAGGAAACCTAATGAGATTAGAATTTTAATAGGTTTAGGAAACCTAATTAGATTAGGATTCCTAGTAATCTATTCCTTGTCAAATTAGGATTTTTGGAAAGTCTATATAAGGAGAATGTCTTCTAGGATTTTAAGTGAAGAAAAAAAAAAGAAGAAAAAAAAGAAGAAAAAAAGAAGAAAAAAAAGAAGAAAACCTTGCACACAAGAGAGATCGAGATCTCTAGTCCTAACAGACAAGTTCCAAGGTGTTGGAATCCATCCCGACGTGTGGATACGTGTAGAGGACGAGGTCATTTCCTGCCTTTCATGATCAGACGTGTTCTTCGATTGATAAGGCCCCGGATCGATTGAGGTAAGCGTTCTAACATTTCTATGATTCAATAGTAGCATGGTTCTAGGGTTTCATTAAAATTTTTGTTTTATATCCGCTGCGCAAACCCTAGAAGCGATCTCTTAGGAATTAGATTCTCTCATGAGATCCCAGGAAACCCAACAACCCGGATGACTACAGATTGCAGTCTGGCTATGTTTTCTGCTTGAACGGAGGCGCTGTTAGCTGGAAGAGTTCCAAGCAAGCGACCATTGCAGATTCTACTACAGAAACTGAGTATATTGCAGCGTCGGACGCAAAAAAGGAAGCTGTTTGGATCAGGAAGTTTGTAGGCGACTTGGGTGTCATTCCTAGTGCTGATAGCCCCATTGCTCTGTATTGTGACAACAATGGAG
>NW_010964598.1:2868904-2879003 GCF_000463585.1 Tarenaya hassleriana
CTAGTCCATGTGACAATCTCATGCGGGTCAGTCCAGTATTCCGTTCTGCAACGAATACCTATGATTGTGATCGTATCCAATACCTATGATCATCTATGTGATCATCAATCACACATCATACTAGTCTTATTATGTCGTTATTCCCATAATGACATAAGACTAGGGAGTTTAGTATCATTCATAGATGATCATAGGTATTGGATACGATCACAATCATAGGTATTCGTTGCAGAACGGAATACTGGACTGACCCGCATGAGATTGTCACATGGACTAGCGTCATGACTTGAATCTCATACGACGATTCCATGATTGGATCCTAAGACCTGAGATATCTACAGAATCCAACATGAGGAGTTGCGTGCTTTGATTACGTCAAACGTCCTGCGTAACAGGAGGACTATAAAGGCGTGTATCAGGTACGAAACGAATCATGTACTGGATTGTAGATAGTCAATACGGGATTTGTACCTCTCGTAAAAGAGAGAGATATCGCTGGGCCCCTCGTGTGAGCAAGACTGTAGAAATGTGTGGCCGCACTATAGACGAACGTCGTCTATTTCAGACAGTCGAACTCAGTGAACGAGAAAGCAGTCGAATCAGATAAGGTGGCTTGTCCATGCCTTATGTTCGACATATGATATCGCGATACAAAAGGATCATCAGTCGGAATCATCACTGGCTTTCGTATGATCACAAACAAACTCTGTTCGAGATAGGTAGTCATAGTGTCTTGCTAGAGACCGCCTATGACTTGTATTCCCGGAATGGAGATTCTGTGTTTTACTGCTATTCCGGATGAGCCTACAGGGTCACATACAATAGGGATGGACAAGTACGTGTGCTAAATTATCCCGATTAGGAATCCTAATTGGATTGAGATTCCTAATTGGAATAGGAATCCTAATGGGATTAGGAGTCCTGTTATGTATAGGAATCCTAATGAGATTAGAATTCTATTACATCTAGGAAACCTAATGAGATTAGAATTCTAATAGGTTTAGGAAACCTAATTAGATTAGGATTCCTAGTAATCTATTCCTTGTCAAATTAGATTTTTGGAAAGTCTATATAAGGAGAATGTCTTCTAGGGTTTTAAGTGAAGAAAAAAAAAGAAGAAAAAAAAGAAGAAAAAAAGAAGAAAAAAAAAGAAGAAAAGAAAAAAAAGAAGAAAAATAAAACTCTAAGCCTCCAAAAACCTTGCACACAAGAGAGATCGAGATCTCTAGTCCTAGCAGACAAGTTCCAAGGTGTTGGAATCCATCCCGACGTGTGGATACGTGTAGAGGGCGAGGTATTCTTCCTGCCTAGAGTGATCGGACGAACAGATCAATTGATACAGGCCCCGGATCGATTGAGGTAAGCGTTCTAACGTTTCTATGATTCAATAGTAGCATGGTTCTAGGGTTTCATTAAAATTTTTGTTTTATATCCGCTGCGCAAACCCTAGAATCGATCTCTTAGGAATTAGATTCGCTCATGAGATCCCAGGAAACCCAACAGAAACAAGATGGAATTCCACTTATACTATGTTGGAGTCTGCTTTAAAAGTCAAGAAAGCTTTTGATTTGCTTGAGTTGCAGGATGAGAAGTATGTGGATGAACTAAAAAAGAATGGAAAAGTGGTGCCTTCAGAAGAAGATTGGTCACGAGTAAGTGCTTTGTTGCCTTTTTTAAAAGTCTTTTATGATACCACTGTGAAGATTTCTGGTTCTCAGTATGTGACCAGAAACTTATACATGAAAGAGATTTACAGTGGGAGTACGTATTAAGATGATGAGTATGAGCGAAAATGAGATGATTCGCTCAATTGCATTGAAGATGATAGACAAGTTTCGCAAGTATTGGGGGGATTACAAAATAATGAATCCTTTGATTTATCTTGCAACTATTATTGATCCGTGTCTCAAGATGGAATGGATAAGTTGGGTAGTTGAGAAAGTTTATATGGAGCATGAAGCTAAAGATGTGATGGATATCATCGAACAAACACTGCAAAAGATGTTTAAAAGTTATGAGACTACTTTTGAGCCTACCAATTCTATTGAAACGGATCAATCAAGTGGAAGTGAAGTTTTGAGTGCTAATAGTGTGGATGGTATTGATGATTGGTTGTTTCAAGATTATCTGAAACGTAAAAGTCATGGGAGTGTAGTAAAATCAGAATTAGAGAAGTATTTGTCCGAAGAATGTGAAGAGAATGTTCAAAACTTTGATATTTTGTATTGGTGGAAGACGACGAGTTCATAGTATAAGATTCTTTCTTTGATGGCAAGAGATCTTTTGGTTATTCCGGTATCGACAGTTGCTTCAGAGTCTGCTTTTAGTATCGGCGGTCGTGTGATTAGTCCGTGTCGTAGTTGTCTCACTCCGAAGATGGTTGAAGCTCTTATTTGCACTCAAGATTGGATTCGTAGTCCCGAAGGATTGAATAATATTGAAGAAACGTTAGAAGAGATGCAAACACTGAGATCGGTATGTAATATTTTGAATATTTTTATGTTTATTTATTGGCTTATTGATGATTCTAATATACTTTTTTTTGTTTAGATGAAATAACCGAATTGCTCGAATCACCAATGCTAAATTTGGATGATTGATGTGGCGATCAACGAATTTTGGAGAACTAGAGTATGTAAGGTATAATAAGATATCATATATATCTAAGTTTTTATTAATCAATTGGTTTATATTATATGTTGGAATGTTTTTTTACAGGTTTTTCATGAAGATTCAACAAATGTTGTTTTACGTATGGAGGTTTATGATTCTTAATCTTTTTAATTTAAACATTAAATATATTTGTATCCGATGAATTATGATTATGTTCGTTGTTGGTTTGATTTAGAATGTTTATGTTATGTATTTTGAATTTGAATATCGTTTTGTATTTGATAGATTATATATTTTATTTTTGTTTTAGTTTTTTAATTTAATTTTTTATTTTTATTATTTTTGTGTCGGATACGGATATTTGCAAATATCCGTAGTTTTTACGGATATCCGAAATTGCGGATATCCGAAAACTACGGATCGGATACGGATAACAAAATACGATATTTGTACGGATCGGATACGGATACAAATATCTGAAAAACTTCGGATATCCGATCCGTGCCCACCCCTACCTCTAACATTCAGTCTGCAGATACTCCAATTAAGATGACATGTGAGGAAGAACCAAAGTATGTACCCCACCTCCCAGACCTCCTCCGGTTCCATTCCTTTCACGACTTGTGCAACACAAAGAGGTCAACCAATTTAAGCACTTCACGGACATGATAAAAAAACTGGAGTTCACAATGCCTTTTCATGAGGTAATCACTCAAGTGCCCTCTTATGCCAAATTTCTCAAGGATATTCTGTCTAGGAAGAAGACAATGGAGAGGAAGACAATAGCATTAACCAAAGAGTGCAGTACCGTTTTTCAGCACGATCTGCCACGTAAGATGGCAGACCCAGGTAGTTTCTCCATTCTTTGCAAGCTGGGTAATCTTTTTATTGAACAAGCGCTATGTGATCTAGGAGCAAGCGTAAGTCTAATGCCATTGTCGATCTTCATGCAACTAGATGTAGGTGAACTAAAACTGATGCACGCTTCGATCCAAGGGTGTATACACTCGGGATGGAAGGTTGATCTGAAGCCAATCACCGGCCTTAAAGGCGCTCGAACTCAGCTTACGGTTGAAAAGGATGGGTGGATCGGTGACACCACAAGAGGGGATGGAGAGTCCTCTTGATATCGTCACAATAGATCCTCATAAGAAGGCGACACACGCACAACTTAGGAAGACTGGGACTCGGACACACCGAGAAGATAAAGAATCGGACATACCGAATTCTAAGAGTGCATCCAAACATGTTTAGAGTGCATACCGAATTCTAAAGAATCGGACATACCGAATTCTAAAGAAACTCAAAATTTTTTTATTTCATTTCCAAAGTCTGCTTAAACAAGTCTACAAAGATCTCCTTATATAGGATTACAAATGTCAACAAGATAAGGTAAAAAGATCAAATCTAAATCAAATCGGATCATATCTAAATAAAATCAAATCAGATCAAATCTAAATTTGATTATATCTATATTAAATCTAATTGAAATCAGATTTAAATCCTTCGTGATCTTGAGTTGAATCCAAATAAGGAAGCTTTGAGATTTCTTCGTTTCTTCTTCTTCAAGCAATGTCATGTCCGCATCATTCTCTCTCTCTTGAAAAAGGTTTTGTCCTCAAAACCAAATATCACTGTAGACTTTGTTTGTTTTTTTTTTCAAAAACAAAAACAACAACAAGAAACAATAGGTAGCAAAAAACAATTTAGATAGGATAAACCGCGTGTAGTGGTCCTTGAACCGGGCTCTGATACCAAATGATGCACGCTTCGATCCAAGGGTTGATACACTCGGGATGGAAGGTTGATCCGAAGCCAATCACCGGCCTTGAAGGCGCTCGAACTCAGCTTACGGGTGAAAAGGATGGGTGGATCGGTGACACCACAAGAGGGGATGGAGAGTCCTCCTGATATCGTCACAATAGATCCTCATAAGAAGGCGACACACGCACAACTTAGGAGGACTGAGACTCGGACACACCGAGAAGATAAAGAATCGGACATACCGAATTCTAAAGAAACTCAAATTTTTTTATTTTATTTTCCAAAGTCTGCTTAAACAAGTCTACAAAGATCTCCTTATATAGTATTACAAATGTCAACAAGATAAGGTAAAAAGATCAAATCTAAATCAAGTCGGATCATATCTAAATAAAATCAAATCAGATCATATCTAAATAAAATCAAATCAGATCATATCTAAATTTGATTATATCTAAATTAAATCTAATTAAATCAGATTTAAATCCTTCGTGATCTTGAGTTGAATCCAAATAAGGAAGCTTTGAGATTTCTTCGTTTCTTCTTCTTCAAGCAATGTCATGTCCGCATCAAAAACCCACACAAATGGTATTACAGTTGGCAGATAATCGACCAAACGGCCTGCAGGTATACTAGAGGATATGCCACTTAAGGTGGGTGACTATTACATACCTGTCGATTTTGTGGTTCTTGATATGGATGTAGATTCAAGTATGCCTATCATTTTGGGGCGTCCCTTCCTCAACACAACAGATATCGTCATCCACGTCAGAGCTGGCCGTCTTACTATGTCCATTGGAGACGAGATAATAGAATTCATGCTCAATCAAAATGACAATCCAAACGAAAGTGTGAAATCTATTTGTTCAATTTACAAGCTCAAAACGTCCAAGAATTAGGACCACAGACACAAGATTAAGAGAGGACTAGATCCAAAAAGGACCAAAGGTAAGAAAAAAACTAACATGGTTGAACATGTCACTAACTCATCAGACCTTCGTGAGAACTGGCTCGAATCTCATGCATCACCACCAGACTTTTCTCTACTAGGTACGCCTCGTTTCTCAAACTCCTTTTGTCATAGAGATGCTCTTAAACTTCATGATCCAGGTTGGTAGAAGATCGATAATCTTTGGTTGTTAGACCCATCCAAGAGTTGAGAGAGTATCGTCAAGCTAACGACCTTAAACAAGCGCTCCCGGGAGGCAACCCGAGTTTTTTTTTAGGTTAGTTTTTCTTTCCCTTCTTTTTCTTTTCTTTTTTGCATCGGACATTGGTTTGTCTCTTGTCACCAGGTTGAGTTCTAACGAGGAGGTTTGAGGGGGCAAGGAAGCTAGCTATATGATTGACGTAGGCAGACTTCGGCGCGAGTGAATGAACATCGCGAGGTAAGTATTCTTTTCTCTTTTTGATTTGCTTCTCTTTTGACTCATCTTATTGGTTGGTTCTACTAGACGAGATTTGACACCGAGGACAGTGTCAAATTCAAGTGTGGGGGAAGATTCGTCTAACGCCAAACCATATCTATTTAGAGTAGTGTTGCATGCATTTTTCTATTTTTAGGATAATTTTTTGATTTTTTTCACTTTTTAATTGCATGTGCATATAAGATGTTTTAGGATCATATAGTTTATTGTTATAGTTTGTTGTTAGGATTGTGCATGTACATATAATGTTTAGGACATAAAAGTATGTGTATAAAACCGTTTTGAGCATTGATGTGATGCTTTATGGTATGAGAAAGTAGAAACGTCTTGAAAACATGACGATCCGTTAAATATGGTTAAGTTTTGTTGAATTGATTACTTGATCTTTAGGATTGTCTAAAATGGTTCGTGGGATAGAAATTGTTGGTTAGAACCCATATGACCGATGTTGTCTAGCCGAGTAGAAAAGTTTCTATAGGAACCATCCCCAGGTTTGCTAAAATCGGTAAAGTCTATTATCAAATGCATCCTTATTTCTTCGCATGCAGAAAAAGATAATAAGCATCTCGACACTCCGCTGTCATGATCTCGTCAACGAAAATCGTTCGAGAACATGAGTGCATCGATTAGATGGTTCGGGTCTAAGTTGTGGGTCGGGTCATCCAATGAACAAAATCGACAAAAAGAACAATTATGAATCATTTAACTTCAACGTCCTAGGAATCCGAGATGACAACAAAAGATAAAAAAATCCAGCTAGATGAAAAAAAAGAAGAGGAAAAAGAATGAATGTAAAAAATGTAGACTAGATACGATTAAGTAGAATGGTGTGATAGGTTCGAGAAACATGTTTGATAGATGATTGAAGTCTTTTGATTAGTTCTAGGTAGTGGTATAGATCTCATAACTAGGAAAGACTTTCCTTTAGAGAGGGAGATCATACTAGACAGACTTGGTCATGGTTCACGGGGATCTAGATCGGATAGAAGTTTCGCTCTCGATTATCATTTTGATCTGTATCATGGTCTCGCCCTCTTCTCAGGTGTTTTCCATTGCCTATTTGCTCGAGGATGAGTGATGACACGGTTTTTGACGTTATTTTCCTATGGTTTTAGTTGCATTTCACCCATCTTTTCTGTACAAATCTAGCATTTAGGCCACATTTTGTGCACAAATACCATTTTCTTTGCTCTTTAATGTAATTTCAGGAATATTCGCGTAATCGGACGAAACCAGAGCTAAAACGATGTTTTTGGAGCTTATTTGGACTAGGTGGACAGTCACGTATGAGCTAAGGAAGGTCTCGGACTTCTCGCGAGCGAGAAACGGACTTCGGAGCGAAAAAGGGAGAATATTGAGGTTTAGAACATCGATATCGACATTTCATAACGTCGATATCGACGTTCTTCAACCTCGATATCGAAGTTTTCAGCCACCTCGAGATCAGACTTTCAGATTTCCAGATCTAGACGTTTTCGAACATCGATATCGATGTTCCATGCCTCGAGATCTGAGTAGTCTAGATGTCCACCTTTCACAACGTCGATATCGACCTTCCATACCTCGAGATCTGAGCAGTCCAGGTATCGACCTTCCAAAACCTCGAGATCTGGGCACCTTGGAGAAATATCGACGTTAGAAAACATCGATATCGAGGTTTTAACGTCGATATTTCGAAATGTCTATAAAAAGACCGTACGGAAACCGAGAGAGGGTTCGACTTTGGACACAGTTTTCGAGACCAATCGAGATTTTTCGGTTTTTGACGCTTTGGGGGATGAATTGGAGCGGAGAATGCTACATTTTGGAGTTTAAAGATTGATTCTTCATCCTATAAGTTTCTTTTCTCTTTATCTTTTGAGATGTTGTATGAATCTGTTGCAGTTTCGTTTTCTCCCATGGATCGTGAGTAGTTCACTTACTGTAGGCTAGAGATTCTAGCCATGTTATGGATTCGTTCATGTTCTTAATAAGATTATTGCATGGTTTGCTTAGATCTGGTTCTATGAATTGAACTTAATGCTTTCATCAGATTGATCATCTATATGAATTGATGTGGGTTAATTAATTGCAAAAAAATTTGGATTAGTTAATACCGGAATTCGTTCATAGGATAGATTCAATTATTAATTCTGAACGCATAGGTTGGATTTGATAAGGAATTCTTAATTCGATCTAGGAACTATGATAGCGAACGTTAATGCTTCTTACGTAAACCTAAAGATGCGGAAGCTGATAGGAAAGCGTTAGTTAGAGAATTACGATCCCTGACCCCGACGAATTCTAAATTAGAAGCTAGAGTTTCCCGAACCTATCAAAACTGCAAATCAATCTTTATATCTTAGAGACAATCCATAGCATCGGTGAACCCCCGAACCTACAGTACTTTTAGTTATAGTTTTTCCCAACCAACCAACAATCTTGCACTTTACTCTTGCTAGAATCATCATCGACACCATCACCTCTCGGTCCCTGAGTTCGACCTTGGTACTACATCGAATCCGTACCCTTGCGGAATCAGCTTAGTCTAGGTATTTATTACTTGATCAACCATTCGCCTGGATTGGCATGACCAATGAGCAAAAGCTTAAGCTTGGGGGAGTTTGATAACATGTATTTTGGTGATATTTTGATATAAGATATCTAGTGCATTTTACTCGGTTTTGCACATTTATAGATACTCTAGAGCACATTTGGTCTCAATATTGCCTGGTTGCTTTCTTTGGTGTTAAAACAGGTATTCATGCATAAAAGAGAGCAAAAGGAGTGGAAAATATGGATTGCGGAACATCACTGACGAAACAGAAACATCTGGAGTTATTCCGGGGTAAAACGTGAAGTCTAAAAATGTCAAATCTTGCAAGTTTAATAACGTTCATTCTACAAGTCCAAATTGTGCGTTCTCTACATCATTGGAAAGCTCTCTTCAATATCTACGCATAGACACCAAGACGTAAATTCGACATTGGATCAGAAAGTTATGAGCAAATCTGTCAAGTGTGTTCGAGTCGAAGAATCGACATGGACCGTGTTGCATTCGACATGTCGTGCCGTGTCCGTGTTGAAAGTGAAGTTTTGCTCAGAGAATTGGAATGGACCGTGTTGCATTTGACACGACCCGTGTTGAATTGCTGAAAAAGTGAAGTTTTGCTCAGAGAATTGACACGGATCGTATTGCATTCGACACGACCATGTTGCATTACGGGAAAACTTTCTATTTTGCATCCGGACTTCCGTTTTCAGCAAAGGAAGAAACCGAGCCGCCAAGCCAATAAAGAGAGGACGTCTTCGGCTTTAGAAATCATGGAAAGATCACAGAAGAAGCCAGAGAACTCGAGAGAGAATCAAGACGGAGTTTCCGGAAGCAGAGATTGAAGAATCGTCGTCGAGAGATCGCTGCGAGTTTTTTCTCTATCTGTTTTCCATGTTTCTCTTTATTGATTTGAACTAGTTTGTTGTTATGGGTTGCGACTACTCGTTTCACTGTAACTAGTTATTTAACCTTGTAGAGATTTGTTTGATTTTTATTTTTCGAGACTACGTTATCGATACTCGTCGGTTTAATTGAATTGAGTTTATTGCTTTTGATCTTCTTGGCTTGTTGATTGATTGATCTTAGATTCTGATTTGCAACGAAAGTTGAGATTAGATTCGGAAAGAATTCATTGAATGAATTGATTAAGACTATTGAAAGATAGGTTAATCGGTTTAGGAACCGTGATAGTGTTCGTTAATGCATTTGATATTTTAATCTATTAGGTTGAAAGATCGATAGGTTAACTTATTGGATAGTGGATTTAGGACTTGAAAAAGTCAAATATGATATTAGAACTTGAAATCCCCGATTAGAGTTCGATATTCGTAGATTCTCCATCCTTAGAAAAAATCTCTGTGCGTTAAGGTTATCCCGAATGTATGGTGGTTTAGTTATCTGATTTTACTTAGTTTGTTTATTGCTTTTATTTTCGGTATTCATATACTTCATCTGCTATTTTCTGATCTGATTCTTGGTTGAGTCTTATTCTTGGAGTTAACTATTCCCTGTGTTCGACCCTGATACTACAGTTGATCCGTATCTTTACGATATTCGCTATATCTAGTTTTTTATTACTTGAGCTTATTTATACACCTAGATTTGCACTATCACATCTCCAAATTCTTCCTCTCTAAAATTGGAAAATTATGTCACATTTATTTGTATTTAAGCTAGAGAGTCATACTTTTTTTTTGGTTAACCTTTATATATATATATATATATATATATCTGATAGTCCCATTGCTCTGTATTGTGACAACAA
>NW_010964598.1:2879291-2904060 GCF_000463585.1 Tarenaya hassleriana
AGAGATATTTTTTTTTTGTTTTACCTTTATATATATATATATATATATATATATTTATATTTGAGTTTCTCTTTTCATGTTATATTCTTCATTGTATACAATTATGATTTTTATTTTATGTATAATTTTTTGTATCGAGATCCAACTCTGCTTAAATCGTATTTTTATTTGAATATTTCGTGTTGAATTGAGCATACCCTATAGCATTTAAACAACGAACCCGACTTTTTTATTAAGATAATATTACTCCATCGGTTCTTCGCTTTTGATCATAAAATCACCTTCTCCATCATATTATTGTCCTTTCCCGACTCCTTTATATTAATTATTAATAAATAATTAACAAAATTGTTATTGTCTGCAATTGTTATAAATTCATTCAAAATAAACTTCTATATGGTTTAAAAAAGCTCCCTTATTTATTCGATTCGTTATGATTTTTTTTCAAAAATATTCAGCAGAAAAAACGGGGAAAAACATTCCACATAAAAAAAAATGATTCTGCGTATAATTTCATTGGAATTTATACCTGTGCGGCTAAGATGGATATTGGACAAGTTCATATATTATATTATTTTTCATATTATATTCCACCAAAATATTCTGATATTAGAATTAAAAATGTTTCACAAAGTGAATTGAGACGGTCAGATGATGCAAGCTCATGACGTGGCATCATCACATTTGAATATTTCTATGGGCATGTGCACACAGAATCCCTCCTCTTCCTTTCCCCCAATCACTCGCCCAACCCACTCGAGATTCCCGGGAAAGTGCGAGAAAATCAAATAACACGAAGCTCTATCCCCGGGAAAATAGTGGAGCGACATGAAGAGGCCGTCGCCGTCGAGCTCCGATTTGGACTCCCCGATCCGATCCGAATCTCCGGTTACTCCTCCCTATGAATCTCCTGCACTATCTCCGGCGGGATCGCTAGTCGACCAAGCAAGAGACAAGGAGTTTCCTCTGGGGTCGCCGGACAATACGCCGCCGTCGAGGTCTCCGGATATGATTCCGGAGAAGCCATGGACGTCTTCTGTTTCCACGGAGAAGCCGCAGATTTGGATAGATAACTCGATGGCAATCGTGGCGATAGACAAGTCCACTCAGTTCTCTCCTTCTCCGTCGCCTCCGCATTCGCTTGATCGTAATACAGATTCAGAGGAGGATAAATCACTGCAGGATACTACACAGACGACGAAAGCGAAAAGCAATTTTTCGGCGAAGGAAGAAGCGAAGTCTTCGGAGGAGAAAAATCCATCTCCGGTGGTGTTGTACAATCGCTCTGTGAAAGAAGGGGCTCCGCCGGTGATGAGTAAGAGCGCGCCAGCGAACTCCGCCGGTGCCGGTGGTAGATCGAGGCCGGTGCTGGCCGTAATGAAGAGGACGAGAAGGGAGGAGCTAGTAAAGTTTGCCGCTCTAGGGTTTCGGCTAAGCGAGGTCGTACTGGGCTTGATATCGTTCTCCATCATGGCTGCTGATAAAACTCAAGGATGGAGCGGCGATTCATTCGATCGTTACAAGGAGTATAGGTAACATTTGTTTCCTGTCCTGTGTTGATGTATGAATTTGGGATTGTTAGATTTGGCATAAAATGGGTCGTGGACAACCTATGCTTTGATGGTGGCAAGAAGAAGAATGGCGTTGAGAACTTGAATGGGTACACATTATTCTTGCTTGGAATTTCGAAATGAATTGGAACTGTATATTTACTAGAGATGACCGGTAAAAGTTTAGGAGTTATTCTGTAGTTCATACATAGGTTCGAATTTGTGATTTGTTCAGGTTATCGTGTCCATTTCTTTAGAGTACTTTGGTGCTCAATCAGTCTGTTCTTGTTTACATTACTCTGGTACGATTTTGAGTCTTAAAAGTCAAGTTGTTCTTCCTACACTGTAAATCGAATGAACAATCTGGAATTCTAATAAAGATGAATCTTTTCCGGTAAGTGTTTGATTTGTAATCATTGGAAACTAAAATACATATTGTTCTTGTATATAATGTTTATATGTTCAGAATTATACATTTGTTGAATTTGTTTACGAGATTAAGATATAGGAATCGACTCTCTTTTGATGGTCATTTTCTTGTTTTGATTTGCGACATCATAAATTCTCCTTTGAGTTGAAACTTGTTTAGGGTGGTGTGTTGTACTTTTGTTTCCCATCTGATTATATGAATTAGTTCTTTGAATTTCTCCAATCACTCTACTTGGGACTGGGAGACGTTCTAGTTGCTGACACATTTCCTTACAGGTATTGTCTATCCGTAAATGTGATTGCTTTTGTGTATTCTGGCTTCCAAGCATGCGACCTAGCATACTATCTTGTGAAAGAAAAACATTTGATCCACCACCACCTTCGTCCTCCTTTCGATTTCATCATGGATCAGGCAAGTCATTGGCTGGCTGACCTCTTTTCTTTTAATGAATCTATTTGTCATTATCCACATTCTCATAAAGGGTGCATGCACTGTGTTATTTGTTTGAACATCGTTTATTTTTTAAACTAGTTTGCTCAATTTGGTCGAGGAGAAGACTTGGTTTAGGGATAGAAATCTTTGCTCATAATACATATGATGCTTTGGCTAGCTCTTTCCACTGGGAAAGCCCAGTCATTGATGATAGAGGCAAACAAATATACACACATAAATTTCATTTACCAAAGGCACAGGGGGAGAGACGAGATAGAGTATAGTAATACTTGTGCACAATAGTTAAATCTTTTTTCTATTGGTGGGGGCGTAACTTTGGCTGAAGGGCACATATAGTAGTTTGTAAAATGACGATGGAAGCCACTTCCTTCATTACGAGTTATAAGTGAATACAATTGCTTGTTCTAGGATTGAAGGGTTTCAAATTTACTTTAACTCTTGGATTGTGTTTCGAAAATCAGTTCACTCAATAATCTGTGACTGAATGGAAAAAGTGGTCACGTTGAGTTATTTTGTAACCCGGGTTGTGCCCTGAGTTGGGGTACCTTGCATTTTGCTATCAGGTACTTGCATATCTTCTGATATCAGCATCATCTGCTGCGGCCACTCGTGTTGATGATTGGGTCTCGAACTGGGGGAGAGACGAGTTTACCGAGATGGCGAGTGCTTCGGTCGCCATGTCATTCCTGGCCTTCCTCGCCTTCGCTTTCAGTTCTCTGATTTCAGGTTATGATCTCTTCGCCAAGGAATATATCTAATCTAAAACACCTCCTTATACATATACAGTACAGTGCGCACACTACAGTGTACTCCACCCCCCAAGAACCATTATTAGATTTCTGCATCACATGTGAAATGTGTCTGTAGTCAGTTTTGATTAACTAAAAGGAAAAAAAAGAAGTGATCTTTCTATGTATACCTCAGTGTTTCAGGAGGTTGAGGTTGAACAGTTTGAATCCAAACCGAAACCTGATCCAATTGTCTTAATAAAATATGTGTCAATGACCAGGAAGTAATTGTGTATTCATTCATTTGATTATTTTTGCATTCCACAGCGGTTCTGGTAAAATCTTTCATTTACTGTGGGTGTTTCTTCCTTCTAGAAGGAACGGTGACTCTGTCGTAGTTTACAACATCCTATAGCATTTTAGGGTCGAGAATCGATGTCGATCGACGTGAATCCGTGAAGAGAAGAGATCTGATGGGACGAGCCATGGAGCTTTACGAGCCAGATTCTCGACAAGACATGGACGTAAAATTGGCATCTTGCGGTAATCCTTTATGACCTTTGTAATCTGACAAGATTAAATCGGAGTAGCGGCGGATTCACTTAGAATTTGATAATCTTGTCAGATTATAAACAACTTCCGAAAGTAGAATGGAACGATGTTCATGGGATTCCGAGTCAAGTTTCGTTCCGTTATCGAACGTCGTTTGTAACACAGCGGATATGAATATTACATATACAACTTGAACCGTGTGCAGTCGTAACCGACATTGACCAGCGACACATTAGTATTATTATTGTTAAAAGTATCTCCATTAAAAAATATGTTAAAAATAAATAAAATTATATAAAACTCCCAATTAAATACCTAAAATATTTTTCTCATATGATGCATCAAATATTTAACATTTATATATAATTATAAAAGTTTTCAAAATATTATTAGTTTTAACTAAAATAATATTAATTAATATCATCTTAATTCCAAATTTATTTGGGATCGGTCGTATAAATTTTTTTATTTTCAATCATTTCGGGTTTTAAATTAGTTTTTACCAAATGTGCAACAAAAACTCATCACTTTTGAACTACTAAATAGTTGTGTTGTTCTACGTGGAGTTATCAAGACAAGATTTGATTGCATGATCTGCCTCATTTCTGACATGATGAAGCAGCTCTATATCATTATATTTGTACAAAGTCTCATATTTTTAAATTACCACAAACATTATTGTAGTTTTGGACAAAAATACACCATTTTTTTTAATTTTGAATATACATACATTAGTATATTGAAGAAAATACTAAATGTTGATATGCTTTTATAGTTATCTATCAAATTTAATGGTTACTCGCATATACCTTCAACTACATATAATTTTTTTATTTCATATTTCAATTTTAATTCAAATAAATCAAGAAAAGACAAGTTATTTTATTATTGAATTTTCTACTCTTTCCTATTCATTTTCTTCCAAATGTAATGTCATATCCAAAAGGAAAAAAAATGTGTTATTCAGTGATGAAAAATGTTTAAAAACAAATTAGATTATGAAGATAGAAACATCATAAAACATAACAAGTAAAAACATTTTACTTAAGGATATTTGAAAGCATTTTTCCAAAAACAAAATTATCTCCAACAAATATTTTTTTATTAATCATATTTATGCATCAGATATAATATTTTATCTAACTTTTTCAAACAAAAAAGTTATAATTTTTTAAAATGTGTTTAGAGTATAAGATTTGTTTTGTTTAAAGTTAACAGTTTCATATTTTTAGGAAGAATTTAAACAAGATTTTTTTTGTTTAAATTTATTTTATGAATGTAAAATATTTTAGGATTTTTTAATGATATAAATGTTGTGGTGAAAATCTAATAGTTTATGGTTCTTAATGAGATATCTTCATATCTCATAAAAAAACGTAAGATAATCATTAGCCCATAGGAGTAAATATTTCGCGTTTTAATTTTATTTTCGGGTTTAATTTTTTAATTTTGAAAAATTATTAGAATGTATATCGGTTAAATGTTGGTTTGATTTAATTTGATTAGGGTTTGTTAGTAAATTGTTATGAGATCAAACCATTGAGATAGCCTTTTTTCTTGATAATGAATCCAAGTTAGATTTAGCAGGTCATATAAAATCCCTACCCTAGTGGAAGTTAATATTTGGAATTTAATAAACAACCCGTTTTTTTATTATTTTTTTTAGAAACCATTAGAGATGGTATAATTGAAATATTTGAAAACCGATCTCATATTCGTGGGTCTCAAAAATCCGAATTGGTGAACACCTACAAAATAATTTTATCTAAAATTCGTAAAAGTAAATAAAGATGATTTTCTATTTATTTTTATTACATTGATGATTATTTTTTTAAAAAGTTAGATAATGACAAATAATTTGTATTTTTAATAAATATAAAAAATATTTTATAATTAAAATATTTTGTTTAATCTAGAAATTCACCGGATTTTCGATTTAACTATATTTAGCAGGTACACCTCTTCCCCAAAACCATGGGTTAATGTTAACTTAAAGTATAATCCCCTAAATAGCGCTCAGATCTCTAATGAAACGAACAAGACAACCTTGAAAATCCTATGTATTGATAACTTGAGAAAGTCTAGTGTCCTCATTAGACATGAGAACAGTGGAACTCAAGAACGGCGGTTGCTTTGGAAAGGGACATTCACAGTCTCTATTCTTTAACATCGCAACTATCTCCGACATGGACGGCCTCATAGCAACCGAGGATTGGACACACAGTAACCCGATCTGAAGAACCTTCGAGGTCTCTTCCTCGGGAAACTTTCCCTTCAGACGAGGATCCACGGACCGAGTCAATGCGTTTGCTTCGAAATGTTCCCAGACCTGTTTCATTCGGCATCGAAGATTCATCATGTTCAGTAAGATCTTGTCAAAGCTATTTTGATGTGCATGATCCCAACCACTAGGAAGGTCTTTTCGGGTTTTCATCAGATCCGTATATGAAAAAACATAATACGTACGGAGTACAAAACCGAGTTAGCTCCTTTTGTGAAGGCGCTGTTTTTCTTCCCCGTCGCTATCTCGAGGATTAGAACTCCAAAGGCATAAACGTCGGTTTTCTCAGTTAGTTGGCCTTTGATAAGGTATTCTGGAGCCAAATATCCCCTGTACGTACCAAAAGTTTTCAATAAATATAGAAAACCAAAACCTTAAAAAACAGATGCTGATCCTTAATAACACTCACAGTGTTCCAGCAATGCCGGTGTTAGTATATGTCTTGTCAGGGCCAACGGAACGGGCCAGTCCGAAATCAGCTATCTTTGGAGTGAGGTTTTGATCAAGAAGAACATTCCCAGTTTTTATGTCTCTATGAATGATCTTCACTCCGCATCCTCCATGAAGATATTCAAGCCCCTCTGCTATTCCTGTGATGATATTCAATCTTTGCTTCCAGCTCAGAATGTGGACTGTGTTCTTCACTGCATTGTTATATCAGCCCAGATGGAATTTTCACATGTCATAATCACAAAGCAACGAATTTGCAGATGAATGAATGAATGAAATCAGTCTACAACGGTAGTAACATGGATTCGGTCTTTAGATGCGGCTTACCAAAGAGGATTTGATCGAGGCTTCTGTTAGGAACGTATTCGTACACCAAAAGACTCTCTGGGCCTTCGATGCTGCAGCCAAGAAGCCTCACAACGTTCTTGTGTTCGATTCCGCTGATCAGGTTCACTTCGTTGAAGAATTGATCCGCCCATTGCCGTGTGTTGAAGAACAGCTTCTTGACCGCAACAGTTCTTCCATCCGGAAGATCTCCCTTGTACACGGAACCAGCCCCTCCTTGGCCTAGCTTCATAGAATCACTGAAAAACTCTGTCGCCTTCTCGAGAATCTCGTACTTGAAATTCGAACATGATGGATTATGAGCTAACAAGGAGACGATCATGAAAAGAAACGTAATCAGAAAAACACGAAACGTGGGGAGATACGTGAGGCTCTGATGTTTGTATTCACCTTTTCTCTTCTTCGAGAATCGCTTGTAACCCAAAAAGACACCAAGGCAAGTAAGGATGGACAATGAAACCACAGCGATTGTTAGTTTTATAATCTCAGGTTGGCTTAGAACAGGGAAAGGTGATGAGCTTGTTAGTCCATTTTTCCCTGCAGAAGCAAAATCACATATCAACCATGTATATATTCTCCAATCCATAAACATTACTACTATAACATTGCGAAAAGATTATTTTATTTTGATGATGACAAAAAAAAACTATAGGGGTAGAGGTAGTAAACTAACCAAATCAGCATAACATTCATAATAATGTTCATTAGAACTTCGGTCCAACTAATCCCGTAGGCCTAGAGGCAGTCTTTAGAGCAATTAAATTGTCGCCACCTCCCTATCTGTGGAATCGAACATGGGACATCTAGGACAAATGGCTCCCAACTACTTCTACAAGTAGAGCTACAACCACTACAAGATGGGTTCTCTAGGACAAATGAATTAAGATTTGCAACTTGACTAAACAAAATTAGCAACGCCAAGCAAACCCATAAGCGTAAATGGAACATCTTTACACAATTTCATATCATGATGCAGATGTGAATGTTCCTCTCCAATCATTGTGAATTTATCCAAACTAATACTAAGAAAAAAAAACAGTTGAACTTCTGATACCCACATTCGAGACAGAACCAATGATCTTCATGTAAGCCGTAAAAAAGAAAAGAAAGAAACCATTTCAGTTCAAACTCAAAGAAAAGGCAATGAAGCTAGTGTGCATCCAACATCTCAAGGACAAGAACATTCATTTCACTGCATGAAACAAGCAAAGATAATAGAAATGAAAAGTGGAAAACTCCTTTACCATCATAATGTTTATGTTCTGCGGCTTCGTCAAAGAACCTGCGTGTAGAATACTTCAGATAACAGCCAGTGAAAAAGGCCGTAGCTTCTTCTTTGCCATTGCAAGTCATCATGCTCGATCTCGCTGTCACTAAACAATCCCGACAAGAATTCTCGTCGAGCGTGTGCCAACACTGAGCCAATGCGTACACTGCTACGTGACCCTCACCACTACTGGCCACCGCCACCCCAAACCCGCCGTTCCGGACAGCCTTAAGAGTTACATTGACAAAGGCATGGTCTAGATCACTCTCAAACTCTCTAAATGCGATACTTGACCCTGCGTTTGAGCACTTCACTTGATCGAATAACGCGTCCAAGTTCTCCTTCGAGAAATCCCGGTTATCGAACCGCAAGAAACAGCCATCGCGATGGATTCGAGCCCAGTTTGAGCCAAGGCAATTCGTCTCGAGCTCTGACTTGCTCTCGTTTAAGCAATTCCGACAAGCAGAGACGGAGAGGTCTTCGTGACACTGTACTAAGAAGTAGATGGAAGGAGACTGGTCGGAGGAGGAGGAATAAACCCAAAGCTTGTCGTCAGAGATGAGATCCGTTACAGTGGCCATTGCTCGGAAAAAGCTGGCGAGGCGTCTAACGTTTGCAGGTTGATCAAGAGGGTTACAGAAGAGGGTTCCAGGAACAGACGCAGATGAAAAATTTGCGATCACTAGTACGGGAAATGAAATCCATACAAGGAAATGAGTGCTTGTGGACGAAAATGGCATCGGAAAGTGAGATATCTCCGATGCGCTGGAGTATCGAATCTATGGAAAACATTCATCAATATACCGCAAGAACGACCCTTTTCATTTTCGATTCTAGGGTTTCCGAGTATTGGGTCTCGAGAATAAGATCGAACAAAGCTCCTAGATCGAATTCTGATCTCGATTCCGACCCAGTTTCTCGTTCATACCCAGTTTCTGCATATGGGTTTCGAAATGTCTCTTCCTCCGTTGTCCCCCTCCGATGGCGGGAAAAACGCCGGAGGAGAGAGAACCTGGAGGATGGCGGTATAGATGAGATCAAGAGACAAAAAAAAATTATAATAATCAAAAAAGATTTTCTCTTTTGTTCATTTTTCTTTCTCTCCGGAATGGGATTTGCCAGAGAGAGAAGACGATAATTTTGGCTTTGCAACTGCTTAATTTAGAAACATATGATGAAATTTTAAATCTATTACAGTTTTTTTAATCTAATCAAATTACAGTTTACAAAAAACCTAAATTTAGTCCAAACCTGTAAAAATATTTTTTTATTGGAAACAAAATATATGGTAAGATATGAAACAGAAAAAACTTCTTTTGCCAAAGTACAAAACAAAATCTTAAAACATTTAACAATTAAAAAATTCAAAATTATTTAATTATAAAAAACATAAAAATAAAATTTCAATTATTCACAGATTCAAATAAATTTTAAAATTTTTACGTAAGAATTTTAAGAAACATTATTAAAATTAATGTATATACTTTTAATTTAATTTAAAATGTATTTACAGTACCAATTTATGGTTATAAAAATATTTAGAATTAGGAATGAGATTCATGGATTGTCCACTAGTTAAAATAAAAAACGTCTATTTGGATTTATACATATTAAAAAAAAATATAAATAATTATCCATCTTATAAGATATCTATTTAAAATTTTAATTATCTACTAATCCAAATAAATTTTAACTTTTAAGAAAATGTAAAAAAAATATAAACCATTTTGAAAACTCAACCTAACATATATTGTTTTAAAACATATATAAAAGATAACAGCTTTATAACATATATTGTTTTTATTATAGATGACGCGATCTTCATTCTTCCCTGGAGAATTGGACATTGACAATTTGACATATATGTGAAGGCTACATCTAAACAAAGCCAAAAAAGGGTTTTATTGTAATTAATCTTTTAATTTCGTTTAACATATATTTCATTTTTATTATCAAAATTAAAATTTAATTATGAATTCAATGTTGGTGAGATAATAGTCTCAATATCAAAATTTGTCCAACACAACTTCACGTGCCTTTGCCTTTCGTAAACTAGACCGAACATCCAAAAATTCTATTGGACTAATTTTATATTGAGTTTGTAATATTTTATATAGTATTAGATATTTTTTAATTAGTATACTTTATTTTTGTAACAAACTTGAAATTTTGAGACGGAATAGATATTTTTTTCTAAACGACAAAGTTTTCTAAATAACATTTAACTATGAACCAACATCTTTAAATCTTATACATTTAGATTAACCATTGTTCGACTCTCTGTCAACGCACTAAATGATAAAAAAAATCGGTTTAAAAGATTTTTCCATTCTTGTAGCAAAATTCGAATTTCTAACTTCTGATTAAGAAACAAAGATGTTGAATTATCTACACTAACCTTTTAAATTAGCCAAAATACAAATCTTAGATGTATGCAAAATGGAATGAACAAGTCATCAAGCTTTTGAAGGCAAAGGAAAACAAGCAACCAAAAAAATGATTGGATAAGAATATTCCACGTTTTTAACAAATATATATATATATATATATATTCCACGTCAGACAAGCTCACTCGCGCCCACAGGATCACGATTCACGAAAGTAGTGTGGGCCCAATGGATTAGGATATGATGCGGGCATTATGCATATAACTCATTCAAAAGACAGAATAAAAGCTTTTGATTCGCTCTCACTCTCATAATTTATATTTTTGTATAGAAGACAACCGACACTTTAAATATTATATATTCCGAGTAATTTTCGTTTACCGTCAAAGATTGCTTCGCAGAGTTCGAACCTTTATCTAGTTAGATACTCTTTGAAATTAAACTTAGATTCATATATATAGGATATCATGGTCGCGGCTCTACTTATATATAAGTGGGGCACTTATCCCTATTCACATTTTAAAAATATATATATTATTTATAATTTTGATTAAATTGTAACAATGTCCCATTAAAATTTAAGCGGGTCCCTTCCGTTTTTTTAATCCTAAATTTTTTTTTTCAATTTTTTCTTCTACCAATCTCACATTCTCCTTCATTTTTTAAATTTTTTTTCCAACTCCAAAATAATTTTATTTAATCTTTTATCAAATAAAAAAATTATAAGTTCAATAATAATCAAATCCAAAGGACTAAAACCAACAAAAATATGCAAGTATTCTGAATTTTATTTTAAATATTTTTTATGTTTTATTTATTTGTTTTTATATTTTTATCATATTGATAAATTTGTTTTTATATAAATCTCACAATTGATTTAATAAAAAAACCAGCTGTTAATTCCTTAAAACAAATTACAGTATAAAAAATTTAATGATCTATTTAACAAGATAAATTCAAAATTGCTCACTTATATAGCAGTTTTGAATCCAATTAAAACAGTTTTGTACAATCGAATTGATGATCAACATTTGAATGATTGTATGGTTTGTTTCTTTTCATACAAAAAAATTATTCCAAACAATTATAAATGAAGTTGTTATCGATAGATTTTAAAAAATGAAAGAAGGGAGAATTTAATTGTAAAACAAAAATATTACTGTGATGATATATATATATATATATATATATATATATATATTATAAACGATGGTATATTTTTATATTTTATATAATATTTATAATTGTTTCCCCATTGAAAAATTTTTTTGGATCCGCCACTAACAGGGTTGAAATTGGAAATGATTATGAGTTAGTAATTTATAATTTATTATTTATACATATTATTATTATTATTAATCTCTAATATTTTTATTTCAAATTGTGTATTATTATGTACTCCACGTTATTTTGATATACATATTATCTTTTTTGTCAAAAACATTAGTTATTATAAATAAATATAGATTAAATGATGGTACGGTGGAATTTTTATTTTTTATTTTAACCGAATTGAATCTTACGATGGTAGAGAGTATATTTCATCCATCTCGTTTTTATATTATTACTATCATCATTCATTACTTTAAAAATAATCAAAATATTTAATATACTAGTTTTAAAATTTTCAAGTAAACTTCTACCTATCTAATATATAGGTTTTTTAATAAATTTATATTATATATACTCAATTTTTATTCTATTAATTCTAAAAGATTATTTAATTAGAGAAAAATCTCAAATAAATATCTCTATTTCTTAAAATATGCTAAATAAATATCTATATTTTTAATTTATCTAATTAATATTCCAAATATTAAAATATATCAAATTTATACCGTAATTTATAAAATCGATGATAATTTCCAATTTTGAATTATAAGATTGAAGAAATTATTAAAGTTTTCGTACAAGTTGTTGTGAATACTATAACAACACGACCCATTCTTAAAAATACTTAATATCATATGTGAAAATTTGTTCATATAAATCTTCATATGATATAAAACAATTTATGAATTGATATCGATTTCATGAATTGGGTATCAATTTAGAACATTTGAATATTTGAATATCAAATTTAGAATATTTTTTATATCAATTATACCAAATTAAAAGTTTAAATACTTATTTGGCACATTCGAGATATTTATATATGATTTTCTCTTTAAATTTAAAAATCTTATATCATAATTTATAATTTATTATATATCTCAAATATTGTACATAAAGGTGTAAAATGGGTTAGTTCACATCGAACATGCCCAACTTTCAGTATCATATCGATCTCAAAATTATTTAGTCTAATCCAATCCAACCTTTTTCTTAGCCAAAAAATATTTGACTCAATCCGACTTGTTTTATATCACGAGGCACACGAGTTGGTTCATGAACCAAATATCTATCTGGAAGTGTAAAATGAGTGACTTAGGCATAAACTTTTTCAGGTTGATCTAACCCAATACGGTAACATTTCGGGCCTACATTTGAGAGTTTGGAGTCTGACTTTATAGGAATTTAGATGGGTTTAGATCGAGCCTTGGATTTTTTTCGTTTAATAATAAAAAGTCTAATTTTATTCATGATCGGAGTGCAATTATAAAAAATAACATAACAATATACGTTTATACGTTTATGTATAAAAAATTCAATAAAAAATATTTAAAATTAATAATATGAGAGTAAATTATTCAAAAACAAAAAGAAAGATCGAAAGAAATTAATATTAATTGATATTTATAGTCAACTTATGAATTCGTCGACTTTACATCACAATAGATTATGCCATATTTAATAATCAAATTCTAGATCAAAACTAAATTTGTGTTTTTTTACAAAATATCGACACAATAACCTAAATGATATGATTAATCATTGGACTCTAAAGCCGGTATAAGAACGATCGACGAAATCTGAAGTTGTATCTTTAAATTTTTTGGCATGGCAAAAAATTTACGAGCTCCCATGTTTGAAGTTTGTTTAACCAAGTTCCCAAAAAAAATCAATTTTTGTAAGTTAAAAAATCAATAAAAAATTATGCGATTGAATAAGGTTTTTTGTCACATCATCAATTTAATTATTTTTAGATCATTATGAATTAAGATTAAGAGCACATTTTTAAAATTTATCATTAATAGCTTTTAGTTTATTTTAATATGTATTCTCATTGAATTCAAAACGTATCCTCTAAATATTAATAATAATTAAACTCTCCTAATAAAATGAACTACTAATTTAATTTTTAGGTGATGGAGGAAGAAATATAATTTTGTGGTATCCAAAAATCTATTTATCGAAATAATAGCTATAAGTTATCCTATATAAAAAAAGAAGATTAAAGAATTTTGTCAAAGAAATGCATATGATGTATACCAATATAAAATGAATAATATTACATTTCGAATCTTCACCTGAACTCTAAATCTAAAGTTGCAAGAGGAACACTTACAAATTCAATTTTAAAAATTTTAAATTGCAATTCTAAATCAGATTTTATCTTTTAATTATGAAATTTAAAAACAACATTAGCTAGGTTTTAAAGAAAAACGTATTTTATACAATTTTATTATAAAAATATTTCAATAATTATATTATCCTATTACATGTTGAATATAAAAAGTTTCATATACTATATTCAATTTTATTACATGTTGAAATATTAATTTTCAAATTATTTAGTGTTGCTCATTTACTCATAATTTTTAATGAGAGAATATACTTCTTCTTCTATTTAAAAAAAAAATATTCTTAATAATATAGAATAAATAAGGAATATTTTAGAGGATTTATCATTAAAAATATAGTTTGCTAAAGGAAAAAACAGAAGAATAGTGCACGACGTGATTATTATTTGATTCCTTTCCCAAAATAAAATTAAAAAAAAACGTTTGTTATATTATTTTGGTGAATATATATCCACTTGGAGTGCTTGGCTTTTAAATATACATCTTTTTACCAACTGTCCTACCCTACCAACCACTTCTGATCAGTCGTCTCTCTGCGATTATTTGATTCCCTTCCCTCTTCCTCGCGGTCCTTCACCGTAGAGATCTGATCGGAGGGGGAGATACGGAGAGACAGAGAGGCTGAGAGATTTTGCTGTATGTCAATAGACTGTGTCGAGACTTGTTTCGGTGGATTTGGAGAACTCGTTAACCCTATTCAATGGCCTCAGCTTCGCAAAAGGCGACGCCATCCGGCCACCGCTTTCTCCCATCCGCCGCCTCCGGTCATGGTTCTCCTCCGCCGGCCGTCTCCGCCGTGTCCAATGCGATCGGCGCCTGGTCCGTCGGAAACGCCGATGGCAACGATCAGCAGACTGCTAAGGTTGCCTTGGAGTCCCTGATGCGCCCTGTCGATTCGATTCCTGATACGACCCAAAAGCCCGCAAACAAAGGTACTGTGAATCTCGGCCTCTCGCTGCATGCAAAGGCTCATAGGCGTCTTTCCAAGTATTTGGGTTTTTCATCTTCCGTCACCTTTCTTCTCTTTTCGCTTCTTATTTTACGCCTTCCGGTTTCCTTGTGACATTTTCTGGGTTTTTTCGCTTTAGTTAACCTAACTTGGAGCCAAATCAGTCATAGGAGATCGTTTAACTCTCTTAGATTCTATATTCTCGGATTTTTTACGTTCACGTAAATTTCTGATTTCTATAGAATTTTCTCGCCCGGTAAAACGATGGGTACTTTTTGTTTTCGCTTCTTTTTTTTTTTAATCTTGCTGTGTCTTGTGTTTCTCTTTTTTTTATTCTCTTGCTGCTGTCAGTGTTGGATGGTTCTATTTTCCCCTTTTATGTCGTATTGTATGATATTTTTGTTACAGTTTGACAGATTGAATTGACCCTCTATGATGTCACCTAGCCTGTTGAATTGTGGGAGTTCATGGTGTTGGTGTTTCTGTGATGTCACTTCTCTTTGTAATTTTTTTTTCGGCAGTTGCAGTTTCTGTTTGGAGATTATGAACTCTGTGTTCTTGTTGATGCAGGGATCTCTCTGATGCCAAGAACTGAAACTAAGCACCCTTTGGATCCTCTGTCTGCCGCTGAGATATCCGTCGCAGTGGCAACTGTCAGGGCAGCTGGTGCTACCCCAGAGGTGTGTGGGATTTCCTTATGGTTTCAATAGTGTACAATTACGCTTATAATGAATATGTTTGTGTGATCGTTGTGTTCACTATTCAGTCATTTGTGAGGGTTGTCATAAAACTTCATGTTTCCTGCAAACTTTATCAGATTTTTGTTTTCTATGAAGAAATGCAGAAGATGGGTATGTTAACTTGAAGAGGTACTATGGTTTGGATTCTTGTTGTCCTCTCAAAGGCCATGGGTTCAAACCACATCTTTGTGGGTGTCTCTGCCTGTGTCTCTGCGTTTGTATGTGCTCGAGTTTGCAGAGACTCTTTACCCAAAGATAAAATAAAATAAAAACCAGAAGAAAAAATAACATATTGTGGAAATCCCTGACAAGTGTTCCCATTGCAGGTTAGAGATAGTATGCGTTTCATCGAGGTGGTGTTGGTGGAACCGGATAAACATGTTGTTGCACTGGCAGATGCTTACTTCTTTCCGCCTTTCCAACCGTCTTTACTTCCCAGATCCAAAGGCGGGCCTGTAATTCCTACTAAGCTCCCACCAAGGCGAGCTAGGCTTATCGTTTACAACAAAAAGTCAAACGAGACAAGTGTATGGGCAGTTGAGCTCTCTGAGGTTCATGCTGTCACTCGAGGTGGGCATCACAGGGGAAAAGTGGTTTCATCACAAGTTATTCCCGATGTTCAGCCACCAATGGTATGTTTCAAGGAAATCAGTCTCTAAATGAGTTTTACATGGTACTGTTTGTTTATCAGTTTCCATGTTTGATATCTTGTGATCTTAGGATGCGGCTGAATATGCCGAATGTGAAGCCATTGTCAAAGACTTTCCTCCATTTATAGAAGCGATGAAGAAGAGGGGTATTGCGGACATGGATCTCGTGATGGTTGATCCCTGGTTAGTTGACTTCTCAATGGTTTCTGCTGTAAGTTTTCAATTGATGTGTACTTTTCTCTTGTAAGCTTGGATCTGAATTTTCTGTCCAGGTGTGTCGGTTATCACAGTGAAGCTGATGCCCCTAGTCGTAGGCTTGCAAAGCCGCTCATATTTTGTCGCACCGATAGTGACTCCCCAATGGAAAATGGTTATGCTCGTCCAGTTGAGGGCATTTATGTGCTAGTAGACATGCAAAACATGGTGGTGATTGAGTTCGAAGATCGGAAGTTTGTTCCGCTTCCCCCACCTGACCCTCTGAGGAATTATACCCCGGGGGAAACTAGAGGGGGTGTTGATAGAAGTGATGTTAAACCTCTCAACATTCTCCAGCCTGAAGGTACAAGCTTCCGTGTCAGGGATTATTTTGTAGAGTGGCAGAAGGTACATTTTTCTATAACTGTTGAATGATACGAGACTATTACGCTTAAGCCTACTTCTAAAATTTTTCACCATCTTGTTCGCAGTGGAATTTTCGTATTGGGTTCACTCCAAGGGAAGGTTTGGTAATTCATTCTGTTGCTTATGTTGATGGCAGTGGAGGGCGCAGACCTGTCGCCAATAGACTAAGTTTCGTCGAGATGGTTGTGCCTTATGGGGATCCTAATGACCCGCACTACAGGAAAAATGCTTTTGATGCAGGGGAGGATGGTCTTGGGAAAAATGCACATTCACTTAAGAAGGTTTGAATTGCATTGATATGATATGTCCTGTGTTCAGATCTCGAGTGATGCTTACCGAAATGGTTTTTGTAGGGATGTGACTGTCTTGGCTCCATCAAATATTTTGATGCTCATTTCACAAACTTTACTGGAGGGGTTGAAACAATTGAGAATTGTGTATGTTTGCATGAAGAGGACCATGGAATTTTGTGGAAGCACCAAGACTGGAGGACAGGATTAGCCGAAGTCCGAAGATCTAGAAGGTTAACAGTTTCTTTTATATGCACTGTGGCTAACTACGAATATGGATTCTACTGGCACTTCTACCAGGTGAGTGAGAGAATTTATCATTTTCTGAGTGAACCAGAAATCTGTCATCGTTATATATCATTATTATGTGGAAGGAAATGAAGCCCAGAATGATTTACTCTCCCTTGATTCTTTTAATATTCCATGTAGCTGTATATGTTGGGATGTTGTGTGCATTACTTCTGTCCAAACTCTATTTGTTTTTTTATAGGAAGGTTGTTTCATAACAGAGAATTCAGGAGCAATATTATTTCCATCTTGATAAGATATTTTGCCATTGCTCTTTTGTCACCACTGACATTCATACTGCTGCAGGATGGAAAAATAGAAGCTGAAGTAAAACTTACTGGTATCCTCAGTCTCGGGGCACTGCAGCCCGGAGAAACTCGAAAATATGGTACTACCATTGCACCTGGGTTGTATGCACCAGTCCATCAGCATTTCTTTGTTGCTCGCATGGATATGGCTGTTGACTGTAAACCTGGTGAAGCTTTTAATCAGGTACCCTTTTCCAGAAATGGTGTTTTTGTTGTTTAATCACTCGTATCACATATCATATCACATTATCACGCTGGGCTGATATGAGTTACATGGACATCATTTCTAATAATTTTGTTGGCTTTCCATTGTAACTTCCGTCCCTATTAATTCTAGAAGCAGTTCTTAGATAGTAGACATATTTTTGTGATCCTTCAAAAAATATGTTTTTGCACAACGACAGAAACAAAACTGTGAGCCGTTTTTATGTAGGTTGTCGAGGTAAATGTTAAAGTTGAAGAGCCTGGTGAGAACAATGTTCACAATAATGCGTTCTTTGCGGAAGAAAAATTGCTTAGATCTGAGGCTGAGGCAATGCGTGATTGCGATCCTCTTACCGCTCGCCATTGGGTTGTAAGTATTTATCCTTGTCCATGCAAAATCAATTGCTCGTTCTCCGTTTTGGACCCTCCTGGCTTATGTCCACTACTAATATTTGATGATATTTGTATATATTTCTATTAATGTCCTAAGAGTAGCCTAGGCAAGAAACTATTTCATCAAACCTTAAACATCAATTATTGCTGTAGTCAAATTATTCTTGCAAAGCTTCCATTTTGGACAGCATTTGTCACTTATTCACAAAACTCTGACCCTTTTCTTATTTATAAGCATTGCGATCGGTTACTACTTTTTCAAGTGATATGTTTCTGGAAAATCTGTATTCCACACCTTGTGATATGTCAGGTAAGGAACACAAGAACTGTGAACAGGACGGGCCAATTGACGGGCTACAAACTTGTTCCTGGTTCAAACTGTTTACCATTAGCTCGTCCTGAGGCAAAGTTTTTGCGGAGAGCTGCTTTCCTGAAGCATAATCTCTGGGTCACGCCTTATGCTCCCAACGAGATGTTTCCCGGTGGAGAGTTCCCAAACCAAAACCCGCGTGTCGGTGAAGGCCTTGCTACATGGGTTAAGCAGAACAGACCTTTGGAAGAATCTGACATCGTTCTTTGGTTTGTTTTCCCTTACCTTTTCGACATATCAGAATTCAGAGAGCAATATGAACTGTTTGGTAGTGATTTCTGTCTCGAATGGCAGGTATGTGTTTGGAATCACACACGTCCCCCGACTGGAAGATTGGCCTGTTATGCCCGTCGAGCATATTGGCTTCACTCTAATGGTAATCATCTTAGTTCCGATCCATCTTTTACGTGAATTCAACACTGCATTTCTGATCGGTTATAAAATTTTGGTTCCCGCAAAAGATTCTGAAAACGAAGCCCTCTTTTTTCATGCAGCCACATGGGTTTTTCAACTGCTCTCCTGCAGTAGACGTGCCTCCAAGCCTAAGCCCTTGCGAACTCGATACTAAGGACAGCGATGTCAAAGAGAATGTCGTAGCCTCCAAGCCTATTCAGAATGGCGGCTTGCTGGCAAAGCTCTGAAGAAGGAATAGTTTGCTCTCTACTAAATAAGTCAACGAGTGCTTTAAGTCCCATGACTTTGGTTGGGGTTATGTTGTCTTTATTCTGTTGCTTTTGAACTTTGAGACTTTGGGTTTGTTTCATTACAAGCGACTTCGGCCTGCCCAATGCCATAATGGTCAGACATTGTGTCGTGTTTCAACGACTTTCCTGTTTGGTTTCTTGATGCTGCTTCTGTCTTGAAGGATTTGTTCAATATGCAAAAAAAAAAAAAAAAAAAAATTGCTACACAATGGAGATTCCGGTTAGATTATGCAAAATTATTCTATATAAAATTTAAATGGATATACTTTTTTTTTTAATCCAAATTGAATAAGAAAAACTAAATAAAAATGTTTTTTGTAGAAAATATGCAATTTTATCATTACGAATCGAAGCCGGTATATACTTTCAAGGTCCGAATTAGAAGCGAATATATTAATTCTACGTAATTCATTTAATTAAATCCATCCTTGTGCCTCTTATCTGATACTCTGATTCCAGTTATCCTAATTTTATTTCTTTTATTTCTATTTTTTCATCACAAACCTAAAATTTTTTAAAAAAATAAGGAGGAGAAACAGAAGAGTTATTGAGATTTGAAAAGGCCTACGGGTTTTACCATAATTATTTGGTTACGGTATTTAAATCTGAATGAAATTATTACTGTATAGCGAATCCAATTTAAAATTCCATATAATATGATTTTATTTACACCTAATTAATTGCATGGAACACAAATTGAATATGAACATGACTTTAATCGACAAAAAAAAAACGAAAATTGATTTATAGGTAATAGCATGTTTTTTCGTGAGAATCGAATATGAACAAAACACGAACCCATACCAAAATTGAATAATATAATTTTTCAAAATTTTAAAATAAAAATAACCGAACGAAACCGAAAATATTAACCGAAGCAATCTCATTAAAATTTAAAAAAAATAATGAGGGATACTAATACACATTAAAAAAGAAAATTAATAATTTTTCTTCTGTAATTTTATGTGCCGAAGGTAAAAAAAAAAACTAAATAACAAAAATAGAAATTATAACGTTGGAAAACTTTGGTTTATTTGGCTGCTGTTTAGTGGCAACTTCTCAGCTCCGTAAGGCCATTGGCATCATCATCGACAAGTAAATAAATAACACTGCACAAAACAAAAATTCTTAAATTTAAAATTATTAAACATACAAAATTATAGGCCAAACAATGGATAAATTATGAGAAAGACATGTAAATATTTTATATTTATTTTATGCTGGTAAATATATGCATATCATTGATATCAATGCATAGAGGGATGAATGTTTGTAAAAAACAGTTCTATAAAATTAGTTAAATATTGCATGTGCAATTTTTTTGCTAGTTAATTTTATGTACTCTTATAAATTACGGAATAATATATAATAGAATTCTTTTTAATACACTCTAAATAATTTATTGTATTTTACACACAAAAAAGGTTATATCATACATTAAATAATAGTTTAGGCAAAAAATCACGTACCAAAAAAAATCGTGTAGATGCAGAAAGAAATCGAGTACTGAACTCAATTGGTATATGAATGAATGTTACTTACGTGCTATATGGTGTGCTTCCACGCTTGGATATTCCCCACCGGATGATGGTACAACTGCACACAGTGAATCGGTAACGTTTTCATAAGAAAAATATGTTATTCCGTAGATAATATTTTTATTTTTATTGATTAGGTTTATATTTTATTTAGAAACAAATTTGTATGACTATTTAGGATGTCAGATATAGACGATGATGTCTATTATATTTTTATTAATATTAAAAGAAAACAAATTGCGCCTTTATAAAAGTAAAATCTATAACCTAAAACTAAATTACCGTAACTGCTAAATCTTGCTCATAAAATTCGGATCTAGCATTCATATAATTTGGAAATTTTTAATACACGGCTCCAAAGATGAAAAAACCACTTGCTAGTTGCTACCACTAAAAATTCATAATATATAATATAATTATATCCAAATCGAATTTCATTTTAAAATTTCGTCAAATCAAATTAATCGTATTCAAACCGAAACAAAGTATAAATTGACTTAAAAATATTGAAAGCAAACGAAATCTAATTCGTTGGAATTCGAATAGAAAATAAAATTCTAATAGAATATAGACTGAATCAAAATGACTATAATTGAATAAATATAAATTTCTAAAATAAATTCAAAATTCAAAATTAGACAAACCAAAATCAAACACAACATATACAATTCTAATATATTTAAAAAAAAAAAGAAAAAGCAGGTGATTTGTTGTTATATACTGACCCGAATCACAGTTGGTAGTGGAGTTCACGGTCCCACACATGCAAACATGCCTAAGCCCGCCGCCGTCACCAGACTCGTACCCGCATGTTCCCGCGGTTGCAACACACGCGCGGCAAAACGCGTCGCTCCCTTGGAGATCGTACTTGACCCGGATGCCGTAGGCCCACTCGGCGGGTCGACTCGGCCTGAGCGGCGCGAGACTGTACGCGCTGCTGTACCCTTCGCACTCCAGCTTCGTCAGGTTTATTGCCTTCATGGACTCGAACCCGACGGCGCAGCACTCGGGTGGGCCCGACCCGAAACCCGACCCGGATTCCCGACCGGGTTGTCGGTAACCAACCATTTCCCACGCGGGGCACGACAAGTACTCCTCGCAGCCCATTCCGGAGACGTTTCGGCAGGGTAAGCGCATCTCGGGGAAACCTGTAAACGAGATATTTAGATTCAGTTGATGAAAAATAAACAAAATTCCATAAACAAAATCACGCATTTTAAAATAATCTACATAGAAATTCTCATTTTTGTCACCCAGTTTTGTAAGATTTTCGAAATTACAAGTTTTGATTCATTAAAATTAGAAAAAAATTTCTTATAACGTTCTCATTATTTTATAAAATATAGGTATTAAAATTCACAGTTTAGTTGATGAATGTTTTTAAAAAATATTGAATATTAAAATCGAAGCTTATGCAATTGTGATAATTTTTTATGTTGATGCATAAAATCTCCTTACGTTTTTGCATAAAATCTCATTAAAAACGAATTTGCATGACTGAGAAAATTTCTTATAATTATATTATATTTAGAATTGTTTGTTGATGAAATATTATATTTAGAATATTCTATACGTGGAAGGAAAAAATGTTGAAATTTTAAGAAAAATGACGTTTGAGTATGTTTAGATTTTCTCCAACAAACTCGGAAGTCTTCATCTAATCCTGTCCTAAAAAAACATTAATCAAACGTACTATCCCTATGTTGTGTGCACATTGGACCAACAAAACCAAAAAAAAGAAAAAGAAAAATCAAAGCACTTGAAAATGGAAAAAAAAAGAAAAAAAAGAAGGGAAAGTAACCTTGAAAGAGAGGAGATCTAGGAGAACATCCGATCAACATGAACACGTTTTCAGGCATGGGATTGAAATAAGGCTGACGCCAATCCTCCACCTGAAACCCGTTCCCCTTGCCTCCGAGAACGATCGTGTCGCACGTCGACATGTGAGGATCGTGCAGCGTTACCGATCGATAAGCGTAGTCGATATCCAACACTCTGTACGATCCCGAACTTATGTGAAACATCAACACATCGTTCATGCAAAACATGAGATCTCTGTACCCCGGATTCCCGCATCCCTCCTTCAGCCCGAACGGGTAGTCTATTGTTATGTTTCCGCAGTATGATCGGCATGAGTTAATCCCCCGAAAATCGGCTACAGTTATGGGGATCAAGGATGATAAGATGAACAATAGAGTTTTCATTCTCTCTCTCTCTTTTGTTAATTGTGTAAAGCAAAGGAAGAATGGCGTGATCTTTGATTATATATATATATATATATATATCAGTGAGAGTGAGAGTGGTATATGAGGTTAAGTATTATGAAGTTAGAGATTCTTTGCTTGTGGGAATTGCAAAGGTGACTAAACCGAGTCTTACTTTATTTCACATGAAGGCATCACGAATCGGAGTGTGGACCTTTATCCTCATCATCATCATCATCATTATTACTATTATTATTTTCTTAGTTTCGAAGATTCTTTCCACCGCCTCCAAATTTGCTTTTCATATTATTTATATGTTGTTATGATCCTTTGGCAGACAAGAGAAGATTGTTAGGAAAAGAATTGCTATTCGGTTGCCTTTAACGAACTAAAAAAGACATAAGAGGACATCTTATTATTTATTGTAGGTTCAATAATTAAATATATACGTAGATTGTGAGATAATTGTTCAGTTTATTATATGCATATATTATCCAGTATATTGTACACGCTGTTCAAAATATAATTTATGTAAAAAAGGGCTGCATGATTTTAAATTTCAAGAGCACAGATATATTTTTGTTTATGTTATGGATAATTTCTGATGTTAATAGTGTTAAAATATCGTTTCATGAAATCTAAAAAAGTGGATTCTACGTGGTGAAAAATATACACAACAAAAGACAAATTACTACCATTACGTACCCCCAGCAGAATTCCACTCATGCCCCTCCCACATCCTTCACAGTTGGCTCAGCCCCCCCTCTCGACCGAAGCTCACTTGCAAACCCCGAGTTCACCACCACAAGCCACGACTCTCAATCAGGCTGAGAAAAGCGACGAGAGACTCGGAAACAGTTGGCGACCGAAATTGCTATAAGCCAATCACTAGCATCAAATCTGTGGATGTCAAGGTGGAAGTAGATCTAATGAAGCCTTCGCCGGCTTATAGGAATGTGTTCTGTTGCATCCTCCATTTCATCAGCTCCCCCGACGCCCAGAACCACCGAAAAGAATCCACCCCATACACAAAATGGACACGCCATAAGCTCTCCCTAAAGCAGGCCCGACCCCGTAAATACCCATCTCCATCCCGACCATACCAATGTGACACTTGATCCATCCCACGACCCTCCAACGGAAACCATAACGCCACCCAAAAACAACCACACAAACCTAATACCCTGTCCCTCCTTCCTCTAGCCAACCAAGCCTCCGTAAACCCCCTCCCTCTATTGCAAGTCAGAGCGAAGGAGTTAGAAACTTATAAAAAAACTTGTTGTCAAGAACAAGCACTTGGCTGATGCTTTCAAGATTAAATGCGCAGATCCAACTGCAACTTCGAGGGGTACGGGTGTGACTGGTGATAACGCAATCGCCCACAATCGCAGCGATTACAACTTCTAGCGATTACGGGTGATTGAAAAAGTGAATGTTGGAATCGTAATCGTCTGCAATCGTAACAAAACATCAATATTCTAATCGCAACTAAAGATTGCGTTACGATAGCGTTTTGCAGCGTTTTGGTTAAATAACCAAAATACCCCTAATATTAATTAATATATATATATATATATATATATATATCCATATATATAATATA
>NW_010964598.1:2904248-2950255 GCF_000463585.1 Tarenaya hassleriana
TTTGTTTAAATAACCAAAATACCCCTAATATTAATTAATATATATATATATATATATATATATATACATATATATCATATTATACATATAAAAAACTTACGTATGTGTATATATACATATGTAATACACATATATATATATATACATACACATACATACATATACATATACATATATATACATATACATATATAAACATATACATACATATATATACACATATATACACACATACATACATATATATACACACATACATACATATACACACATGTATACATATACACACACATACAGACATACATACACACATACATATATATATACACACAAACAATCATATATACATACATACATCTATATACACGTACACATACATACATACATATACATATACATATACACATACATACATATACATATACACATACATAGATATATACACACGTGCATATATAAACATATATATACACATATATATACACATGCATACATATATACATACATACACTGCAGGTATATACATATATATTCATACACATATATACACACATATATATACATACATATATTTATATATATAATACATATATACATACATAAATTAAAAAAATATATTAATAATTTTATTTGGTATATATTATGTTTGATATTGTTAATAATTTTATTTGGTATATATTATGTGTGATATTGTTTGGTTTTACCAATAAATATTTTTAAAATATTTTTAATATTAAATTTATTTTTGAAAATAAATTAAATTGATAATAAAATTATATTTTAAAATTTATAATTAACTATTTATAAATTTAATAATTATTTGATATTAAATAATAGTAAAAAACTAATTAAAAATATTTTAAAAATAGTTATTATTGTATATAATAAAATGATTTTTTTTTTGTAATTTAAACCAAATCGCAATCGCAATCGCTATCGCTGTCAACCAGTCATTCTAAATCTTAATCACTCGCAATCGCTACCAACAATAGTTTTTCTACCAGTCAGTACCAATCGCCTAGAATCGCCAGCGATTGCGATGGCGATTCCACCAGTCAACACCTAAGTGAACCGTTTCAATCATGGATTTGAAAAATTGAAATGAGAAAAAAAAAACATAGACATATAAGAAGACATTTTCTTTCTAGACAAAGGCTCTCTTGCATAGTAGGACTATTCCATGACCTTCTGCCACAATCGCTCTAATACATATAACCTGTTTACTGCGAGACTGACTTGTATATATAGATTTTGTTGTATATGTGCAGAAAGAGATAAAAGAGAAAATAATTGTTTCATTGTCAAAAGAAACACATGTAGTAAACTACAACAAAATCTGTATATACAAGTAAATCTCGCAGTAAACAAACTATATATATTAGAACGATTGTGGCAGAAAACCATAGAATAGTTCTACTATACGAAAGAGCTTTTTTCTATAAAGAAAAATGCCTTCTCTATACGTCTCTATTTCTTTTCTCATTTCAATTTTTCAAATCCATGATTGAAACGGTTCACTTAGCGCCCTCGAAGCTGCGGTTGGATCTGCGCATTTAATCTTGAAAGCATATGCCAAATGCTTGTTCATTTTCTTATAAGTTTCTAGCTCCTTCACTCTAACATGCAATTTGGCATCTGCTTCGCAATATTTGTTTTCATACTCGAGTCATAATCTAGCCATATTCCTCTCGAATTCAGCTTTCAATTGTAATTTCTACATATAAGCATCGAGACAATGACTAGAGAGAAACCAAAACCAACAAAAAGCGATGAAACCGAGGATAAGAAAGAAGTAACGGTATCTCCATGGGTCCTCATAGCTGTCTCTACGTATCTTTTCTAGCTCATACTGAAACGGGTCACCGAATGGCTTATGAGGAGCATTTGACCTGTGCTATGCAGCGAATGAGCTATGGAAGGCTCTGCTACTTGTTCAATATTTTGACTCTCAATGTTTGGTGAAGGATTGTGTTGAGTTCCAGCCAGTAACGATGGTGTAGGAAGCATATCATGATCGGTATATCCAAGAAAAAAAAAATCTTAGGCAAATATATATATATGATCGCTACCCATTTTTCTTGCTGAAGCTTTAAAATGAAGATTACTAGGGAAAAGGGAAACAATTAAGAGAAAAATTAATATTAATAGTATTTCATAGAAAAGGAAAAGTTACTTGATTGATTGAGCCCATTCCGCTTGTCCGAGATGGCAACATAGTTGGGGTCAAATTGCTTGCTCCATTATTTTCTGCAAAAACAATAGCTGCTCTCCATTAAGGAAGATCTTCGGATGCACCATTTTCTATCGGCACCCTCAAGGTAACATCTGATGTTGTGATTTTTAGAGTAAATGAATGAGAATTTAGAATCTCTCAAAAGGATTCATGTTTCACGTGTATTACAAGTATGGTGGAGGAGTTAAATGGTTGTAAAGTATGTTCTATGAATTGGCTAAGTGTTAAGGATTCGTCGGAAGAATTTACGTTCGGTTTTGAACGTGAAAAGTGATCTCAGAAGAAATGAAATGGCAACTCGAAAAAATGAGGTGGCAGCACGTTTTTCTGAGAAATTAATCCCAGAAATAAACTGGCGGGTAGCTCGCAAAAACGGGCGTGCAGTCCGTTTTTCTGAGGAGTTCGAAATGAGCGAAAAATCGCGATCATTCGAAAAAACTTCCGATTTCTTTGCACCTTTCGATTTTTGGAGTGTTAACCTCTAGAACTTCTAACACTATATAGAACAAATCTAAGTTGTTTTTTGAAAGATTTGAGAGCACGTTTGTGATTGTTCTTGCAAAGCACTCACAAAAACTTTTTGTTCATCTTCTTCTTGCGGTTTCTTGTGTTTGTGTTCTTCTGTTTCAGAATAGTTGTGGTCTCGGCAATCTCAGAAGACAAAACCCCCAATCAGATAAAGATCATAAATTAAAACGCTTTCACATCATGTCATTAGTTGATTCTACAGATCCTTACAAGCTCATTTAGACAACAAATGTCCTAACAACAGCTCTCCATGGATTTGATCAAATGCGCGTGGAGACATGTAACTTGGGCCGAAGCAAAACCGGAACATAATTCACTTTTCAGGTTCGAGAACTCAGGCTCCGACAGGATTATGCTAAAAATAATTGTGAAGCGACATCGAGTGTGTGGTAATTTGATTCAAACATTTCGTTAGATCCATTCAATCTCATATACCTTTGCTGGTGCCTTGATATGAGACTTCAGCTCATTGTTTGCTTTGTTTTCGTTCTTGGGTAGTGGAGGAGATATCAGCTCCAACTCCTCCTTGCTCGAAGAAGGATCCTGATGAAGTGAAAGATGGAATCCGGTAAGAGTACAAACTGTTTCAGAACAGATTATCATTTCCTGTTGTTTAGGAAAAAACAGAGGCTCACTCTGGTAAGAGATTTTCTTTGAGTTCATGTTTCTGGCGTAAACGTGATGGGGTAAATAGGGATGACCATTTTGGTTATTCACCCAATAAGATATAACCGTAACCGAACCGAACCCGATATAAAAACCGAACGGTTATGATTTTTCTAAATCCGAAAAAACCGAAACCGAATCGATTAAAATAATAACCGTAAAAACCGATAATTTATTTGAAAAAATAAGCTTTTTACAACCAAAAAACTGAATACGAACCAAACCGAAACCGTGAAGTTCTCCGGTGAAAATAAATGAATCGGTCTTATTATATATTTTTTAATTACTTTTCTCAATTTTACAAACACACACAACGATTTTGTTTTCATGTTGTTTATCGACATCTTCAAAATGTAACCAGATTTTATTCCCTATGCGTATTTTTTCCAACAATTAAATATATATATATAACCAATCCAATTTAACTGACTTATCAAGTTATTAATTGGTTTTTTGATATTTTATATTTCAATGATAACTCCTTTCCAATGTCTAGAGGCGAACGTATATATTATAAAATCCAATAAACAAATATCAATGTAATATTGTTTTTTTTTTTTTTTTTTTGACAAATGCTCTTGAGGTATATATGCCTTTTTGACAAATTCAGAAAAGTAAAAAAAAATATAATATGACCGATTCATTTATTTCCGCTTAATAACTTCAATTGTAACAACAAAAGGGAGGCAAAAAAGGTCAGTTTCCGTATCTAATATTTCCTTTTCCGAATTAAAATACAAACTTTCTAAAATTTACCTTCACATGTCCCGTAAAAAATGGAAGTATTCCTCAGTGGAATACACACAAAAAAAGGCATATACATATATATATATATATATATATATATATATTTATGAGAGAGTAAAGCTCGTGCATTGAGTTCACTAAAATAAGAATGGCGTTTCTTGCATTCTACGTTTTCGCGGTTCAAGCAATTCCCCTTCTGTTTGCTGTAGACGCTGCCCCACAAGACGGCATCACAGCCGAACTGATCCTCCTCGATCCCCTCTCCCACACCAACCCCACAGAAAACCGCTACCAACGCATGCAATCACGTTCGCGTTTCTCTCGTCCCACCCGATCGCCGTATTCCGACGCAATATCTGACGTCCGGGGCGGGTACCTGATGAGAATAAAGATTGGGACGCCGCCACTAGAGGTCGTGGGACTTGCAGACACAGGGAGCAATCTTGTCTGGACGCAGTGTTTGCCTTGTCCAGGTAACTGTATCCCACAAGATTTTCCAGTGTTCAACCCTCTCTCTTCCTCCACCTACCAAGACCTTCCTTGCGGCGCAAGTCAGTGCAGAACCATTAACGGACACACCCACTGTCACGACAAGAACAGTGTCTGCCCTTATGCAGAGCTGTATGGCATAGGGAAAAGCTTCTCTTTCGGGTCGGTTGGGTTCGACACATTTACCTTCGGCCTGACCTCTGGCTTGCGGTTTTCTCTGAACGAAACCCTCTTCGGCTGCGGTCGAAATATCTCCGGTTTCAGCCATGGCGTGACAGGCATCATCGGACTCGGTAGGGGATCGTTTTCCCTCATCTCTCAGATGGGAGACAGAGTGCAGGGTCTCTTCTCCTACTGTTTCGGCGCCGAGACAAGCAAGATCAACTTCGGAGCAAACGCTGTCGTTTCGGGCGACGGTACTGTGTCCACATTGCTTTTGCGAAAGAAGTCTAGTCCGAGCCTCTACTACCTAAACCTAGAGGCAGTGAGCGTGGACGACGCACGTGTCGAGACCTCAGGAACCTCGATGGGTTCAAAGGACGGGAACATCTTCATAGACTCGGGAACGACATATATGATGCTGGCGGAGGACTATTTCTTGCGCGTCAAGGAAGCCGTGACAGCCTCGATGAGAGAGAAAGGAGCCTATCCCCAGGACGGGAACTGTTACTCGCCATGCAATCTCGAGGATTTTCCGGTGATAACGATGCATTTCGCTGGTGCGGATCTTGTAATGGGACGATCAAACACGTACGATAACGTAGACACGGGGGTGGTTTGCTTAAAGTTCGTGCCGGCCCTAGATGGGTATCGTCCTGTTCTCGGCTACGAAGCGCAGTCCAATTTCTTGATTGGTTATGACACTGTCTCGGATATCATCTCCTTTAAGCCCACCAACTGCACTTCTCTTTGGCATTGATTCATCACTACTGTTTTAGAGAGTTGGCTTTCGTTAGTTTTTTAGGATTATTAGCTTAATTTCTCTGCCCTCTTCTTTTTTTTTTTTTTTTTTTGAGAATGTGCTTCGTATTATCTACCAAAAAATGTGTTTTACAGACCCCCAATAGTTAAAAACAACCAAAAGGTAACCAATTTCCATGATGATGGAATCACTACATGACTCAACAACTTACAAAAAACTTACAAAAACTAACGCCAATCTCTCAAGTAGTGTATGTGAGATGATACCAATGCTCAAGCAAACGACATTGTGTGATGTCTTGATGTGCTACCTTAGAAGCTAGGAGTGTGTCTCGCATTGTGCGATCTATCTTGCGTCGGATTTCCTGGGTAGTCCGTGTCTTACCCCTGAAGATCCTATTGTTCCGCTCTCTCCACAGTTCATAGACGGACATTTGGGCGAGAAGTTTGACAATAACTTACTGACCTCTGTCTATAGCGTGTCCCGGATCATCCACCCACTGTTGACAATCTCGTAGCGTGTCCGGAGGAGATGCCAGCAAGCCCTTGCCATCGTCTTCCAGATATGAGTGCTAAAGGGGCATGCGAAGAACAAATGGTCGTGGGATTCGTCCTCCGCACTGCACAGGATACATCGCGTCACTATCTGCATTCCCCAGGCCGCCAAGCGATCAGCTGTCGGAAGTCGTCCTTGGATTGCCTGCCAAACAATGAAAGCCATCCTCAGAATTGCTTTTTTGAACCAAACCATGTCGTGCCATGCCACTGCTACAGGGATTCCTCGAAGGAGTTGGCGGGTGCTCGTCGAACTGAAATGCTCCCTAAAGTCTCCAGATTTTTGCCGCCATAGGTATCGATCAGCTCCTTTCCCCTCCATCGGTGGGTCCATTCCAGCTAGGGCAATCTGAAGCTGCATAAGTTTGTCATTCCTCGCCGGCGGCAGGATTTGTTGTCTGATTATTAGACCAAGTAAAAAAGAAGCCACGACCAGGTATATCAGTGAGTTCAGCTTCTTCTACACCAATTGTCAAACCAAAATGAAGCTTGTTTTCCATCCCCAATTTCCACACGTATGAAGGTTTTTGCCAGGTCCCTGATCTTGAGGAGCCTTCTGAAGTTATAAGAAGCATTGATTGTTTGTGGGGCTTCCCAAAAACCATGTTTACGGATAGTGTTTTCTCTTATCCAGTCTACCCATAACGATTGCTTTTTGACAAAGAGTAGCCAGATTAGCTTCAATCGAAATGTAGTGTTTGTTGTCTCCAATTTCAACAAGCCTTAGCATCCCTCCTTCTTGGTCCGACAGATGCTCTCCCACGAGACCCGATGAGCTGCTGATGTACCTTGCTTGTGACTCCAAAGGAAGTTTGAACAAAGGCTGTCAATTTGCTTCAGTAAATATTTGGGAAGCATGAAGATCATACTCCACGAATTCACCAATCCATATATAACAGACGCCACAAGTTGGATCTTCCCCGTTGAAGAAAGAGATTTCGTTGCCCATGCTGTCATCTTGAATCTGATCTTATCTAGGAGAGGCTTGTAGTCCTCCCTAGATAACCGTTTGGGTGATAAGGGTACACCCAGATAACGGACAGGGAGTTGGCCTCTTGACAGACCAACCGCTGCACAAATTCTGCTTGCCTCGGTGAGATCCGTTCCACTAATGAACAACTCAGATTTGTTGAGGTTAAGCTTCAAGCCTGAATGTTTCCCAAAGTCATCCAATATCTGAAGAATCCTTGCTATTGAGCTCTCTGTTCCCTGTGAGAATATCATTATATCGTCAGCAAAAGACAGATGCGTTATAAGGGGTTTCTGACATCTCGTATGTGTGATGAACTCGGATGCAAGTGCAGCTTTGTTCAGCATTCTTGTAAGTGGTTCCATGGCCAATATGAACAAGTATGGCGATATTGGATCCCCCTGTCGTAACCCTCGTCGCCCTTTGAAGTACCCCTCTAAACTTCCGTTGATTGAAATCGAATACTTCGGTGTAGTCAGACATGTTGCAATCCACTCAACAAATTTATGCGGAAGATTCAGTCCACGCAACAAATTTATCACAAAATCCCAGCTCAATGTATCAAATGCCTTGCGTATATCGATCTTTACCATGGCATTTTTCTTTGCCGAGACTCTGTTGTAGTCCTTTATCAATTCAGCTGCCAGAAGTGAGTTTTCCAACATTAATCTCCCTTTCAGAAATGCAGATTGGTTTGGGGAAATGATCTTCACGAGGATTTTGCGCAAACGGGTTGCCAGGATGGTGGAGATGACCTTGTATATGGTGTTACAACAGCTGATTGGCCGGAAATCCGATAGCGACGCTGCATGGGGCTTCTTTGGGACTAATGTTATGATGGTAGCATTCACTTGACCAAGCAGAGACCCTGATTCAAAGAAGTGTGTGATTGCTGCAATCACATCCCCACCAATCGTTTCCCATGCTGTAGAGAAAAATTCCTTCGGGTATCCATCGGGCCCTGGAGCTTTGTTCTGTGGCATTGACATTAATGTTGTCTTTATCTCCTCGGGTAGTGGAATAGCTGTCAACTCAGTAGCTAGTTCCGATGGCCATACAGAGGGTATTAGTTCTCGGAACCATTGGGGGCTGGGCGGTTGTGTTTCCTCATTACGTCTCCCGATCAAGGAGCGGAAGTATTGGACTGCATGTTCAGAGATAGAGCTGTGAGTTTCAAGCCTTTGACCAGCATCATCAACTAGGAAGTGAATTCTGTTTCGAGCAGCTCTTGTTTTCACGGTGCGGTGGAAGAAGGCTGTATTTTTATCGCCGAGTCTCAGCCATGTTACTCTGGATCTTTGCCGGTAGTAGCGTTCCTCAGCGGCTGCCAATAACATTAATTTAGCTCGAGCAGCTCTTTCCTCTTCCACTGAAGTGTTGTTTGGGGATACGAGTGTTATGCCTTGCAATAGCTTCAGATTGTCCTTCGCCTCCTGGACTCTCATTGAGATTTGGCTAAAATTTGCCGCATTCAAGGCTCTAAGCGACTGCTTCAAGCGTTTCAGAGTTGAGCACAAATGAAATTGAGGGCTATCCTCGAGGCTTCTAGTTGCCCAGCCATCGCGTACTACCCTGGAAAAATCAGGAAGAAGTGTCAGGTAGTGGAAGAACTTAAACGGTTTAGAGTTTCTGCCCATTGGTCTCGCCAATGTGAGGGTGATAGGTGAGTGGTCAGAATGCTCCGGGTGCCCAAATTCAGCTATAGAGTCCGGAAAAACATCAAGCCAACCATGGTTGCACATTGCCCGGTCTATCTTTGTTGAGATCGGATTTGTTGTCTGATTATTAGACCAAGTAAAAAAGAAGCCACGACCAGGTATATCAGTGAGTTCAGCTTCTTCTACACAGCTTTCGAAGTCTGGTATTCCATGATTTGATGGTATGACTTGCCCCTGGTTATAGTCTGATCGTTCCGAAGCTGATAGTATCTGGTTGTAATCTCCCATAAGTACCCACGGCCTTACCCTGAGTGGTGGGTATTGCGACAGCGTAACTACTTCTGCCCATAAACTCCGACGCTCGATCACAGAGTTACAGGCATAAACAAAGGTGGCAGTGAAAGATCGGTTGCAACCTGGCAGCGAGATACCACATGTGACCGACTGCTTCGAGGCGGTGTAAACAGTTACCGTAACGGATGGGTCCCAGACCACCCAGATACGTCCCACTTGCGTGGAATCGAAATTGCAATAGTGTTTCCATCCGAAAGGTAGCACAGCTTGAATACGGTCCTTGTTTGACTCATGAATGTGTGTTTCCAGAAGAGCACCTACTAGCATACGCTTCTCCAAAATCCACTTGCGTGTAAGGAATCTCTTATTCGCGGCATTTAGCCCTCGTGTGTTCCAAGCAAAAATCATGGAAATGGTGGGGGTAGGTTACTTTCTCTTCGCGGCCTTTTGGCCACAAACTTTCCTGGTGACTTGTGTGAACCCGTCATCAACTTGCCCCGGTGGCTTCTGCTTGCTTCCAGCCTCAGGTGTATGGTCGGCTAATCCTTTGTCTATGGGCGCAGTGCTCGTGGTTGGAGCAGAGGGAAGAGGGGTTGCCTGGGTATTATGCCCTGAGGCTAAGGCCTGGTTCTGCGTTGGTGGTGCTTGCAGAGCATCCTTCGAAGCCTTCTGGTCACATGGTCCAGGGTTTACCTGCTGCAGAGCTGGAGTATCACTGGATCTCGGCTGTGGCGGATTCTTGGGGCAATGGTGCTCGTTGTGACCCACCTCTGAACATATGGAACACCTTGGGGGTAGCCAATCAAATGAGAGACTAACAACATGTTCTCTATCTCCTGGAAGTCTGACTATCACTGTCTTTGGAGGAGGAGTGTTGAGATTCACAGCGACATAGATTCTGGCTTCTCTGCCCTCTTTGTTTCAATGTTTGATTTCTTTTGCGTGTAAATGACATAAAAATGTCTGAATGCCCCTATGAACAAGACATCAAGCTTCTCCACGAACTCGGGAACTCCCTTTCTTCTCGGACAATCAAATCTAGAAAACGTTCTAGAAGAAGGTATATACAAGTACTTTCTCCGATGTAGAAGAAACAAAACAAAACGGTTGCACAAGATTCGGTTTCTTTCAACGTATCGGAAGTTCAAGAACCAATCCATGACTGAACTCGGTAGCTTCTCTGGTTCGGAAAAAAAAGACAGATTACATGCAAAGTTACCTGTAAATCTATCTTTACGTTTATGTCCACGAAAGTTGCAATTTTTTTTATCAGAAATATTGCTTCTTGGAGCGTCACAGATTAGAAAAATCGACCGTAAAATTTTTAAACATCCTTATTATCAAGCAAATCAGCCCACTGCTTAAGTTTTAAAATCGACCGTAAAATCAAATATGCAGAATTTCTTCTAATTTCCACGTTAGAAAAAGTCCGATTTTAGTAAAGTTTTCTACATTAGATGGTTAACCCAACCCAACCCAATTATTTTTGTATTTGAATTATTTTTTGGGTTAAAATTATTTTATAGATTATATAGGTTTTAACCCTTTAAATCCATGAATTTAATAACTTAACCTAATTAACCCAAATAATTCATTAAACATTTCATTCTTTAGTTATTGATTAGATTTGATTGAATAAAATATTTAACATTTACTTATAAATATAGTCAATATATATTTTAAAATTTAAATCGAATTAATTCGAATCAAACACATATATTCAAATTCGATTTTACAAAATTTATTTTAAAATAAAAAATTGAGCACGAACCAAATATAAAAATAATCGAAAAATGGAAAATTTCTATTAAGAATTGAGAATTTTATAATAAATATAGAATTCAAATTGAAATAAATCAAATGGGACGATTCGATCCGAAACGAAATGAATTTGATTTGAAATGAATCAAAACGGATTGATTCGATCTGAATCAAAACAAATTGATCCGAATCAAATTCGACTCGAAAAGAATCGATTTGATCTGTTTCGATCCGAATTGAATTTAAATCTATACGAATTGAAATGGATCAAATTTGAATCTTTTTACTTATATATATTATTTATTAATATTTTATATATATTGGTATTATGTAATCTAATCGAATCTTTTTAGTATATAAAATTATGTAATCTGATCGAACTTAGGAGAGTCATAATATTATTTAGGAAGATTGATATGGTTTAGAATGAGTTATTTGTATTTAATAAAAATAATAAAATATTATGATGCAATTTGAATTCGGGTAGAGTTATTATTTGGATTTTTTGTGTAGATAGAGTTAATAATCACGTTTTTGTCACCTTTATTTTGAACTTTCAAAAAATTACTTGGATTTATTATTTAACATTTGTGTAATTCGAAATTTATTACAATATGCAAATGGAAAAATTTTATTTTTACTTTTATTTTAAGATATTGAAATTGAACTTGGTGGTTAATTCAAGTTGTATTTAAATGGCTGTTGAATTTTTTTTGTGTATATATATATTCATTCTTTTTCTATGAAATAATCATCATTCTAAAGACCAAAGATCCAACCATAAACAAATTTACATTAACATTAATTAAACATACCATTTATAAAACTAGATTAATATATCGATAATAATTTTTGAAATATATCAGATTATTCGGGATAAGTTTGGTACAAATTGTCACCTTTAACTCAGTACTAAGAGAAAATGTTTTAATTAATTATTTGAGAAGAAAAACTAAGGGTTGGTAGTGACAGATGCGGAGATAAGACTTAAATTTATGATTTATATGTTCAAGATTAATCATCCAATTAATCAATACTCACGGGTGGTCTATTTAGTATTTGGTTGTAGGAAATAAACAAAAAAATGAAAATTTTGATAAATAAATATACAAACTTTTAATTTTGTATAAAAAGTAAAATTGTAAAACCTTATACATAAACCCTACATAAATTTATATATAAATAAAATATATAAAATTAAAAAATTTTATATAAATCCACATAAAAACACAAACGATGTTACTATTTATATGAATTTATCGTAAAATTTAAAAATTTATCTATTTTTATACAAAACTATAAGTTCGATATATTTATTTATCAATTTAAAAAAATCATATTTTTAACGATATTTTTGAATTGTTTCCTTATAAATTATATATAATCAATAAAATACATAAAAACAACGTAAACAACTTTGGACGTTATTTTTTTTGGATGATCGAGTATCTTGTATAGAGTAATATCAGGATTTTGGGGTAATCCATGTAATAAGGAATTTATATCCCTTCTCCAAACTTGAAATTTGAATTCGGAATAGAGTAGATATTTTGTGTTTCCGTTTCACAGATTGAACTATCCAAATTTGGATAATATAATTTTGGACATCATATTTATTGATATGTCCACTAAATTATCACATTTTAGTGGGATTCTCTGTAAATAACTTTTCGTTTTAATTTTCATACATTGGTTTATCCTCTTCTCACAAATTATTTATGTAATCGTGGTTGGATCAAAATTGTAATTGGGTGATAAACCGATTTATATGTGTGGAGAAAGTCCAAACTGTTGACGGAACGAAAGAGGCCGAGGCTTCAAGTGAGAAGGATGACGAATCTGCTGAGATGAAGCTAACGAACAAAACAAAATTATTCAGCAAGGAGAACTCAAGTTAAGGGAGTTAATATTGCAGAAGACAAAAATTCAAGCTGATTTCCTTTGCCATTAGGCACAATATATTCTTACACAAATCTTTATATACTACAACGATACTTTTCCTTTTCATTCCCTATAACATCGATTTATATTCCCTATACATTTTCTGAAATAATATACAGAGAATAATAAGAGTGCATTCTATCTTCAAATCTCGTTGCTTTTGTTCTCTGCTCTTCTGCTTAATCTGAAACCATCTTGCTACAACCTTGTTTTCCACACAAGCCAGGTTATTATGGACCCAATTAAAATCTCAAGCCGAGTGCCTCGTTTACTTCTTTTAAACATACTTTTCTTTTGAAGATTATGAATCTCAAGGTCCACCGCAAAGTATTAGAGTCTGGATCAATTTTGATCTTTCACCATGATATAATACAATTCGGAGCTAAAGTTCTGTAAAATTTTGGAAATTTTAATTATCTAGCGCTAAGAACTCTCTATGGACATACAGTGTTGATTGTTTTTTCGTTCTCTGCTGTTGCACATTTTTCTTCTTGGGTTCAGAGGGATCTTTGCTATTTCTCAAGTTGAACAGATAGCTGAGGTCGTCAGTGCGTGATTGCTTCTAGATCGCCCTGTCCTAGGTCTTACATAGTTTCTTGGAATCAGTTGTTGGATACTTCAAAGAGAGAGAATGGGTCTGCAACTGCAAGAAAACAACATACTCACTTGCTTCTAGGTCTACTTCTTTGTATTCATGTCACCATCTTTGTACATCGTTCTGTATTATTATTTCATTGCATTGTCGTGATTGGTTCTCTGGTTCATTGCATTTGTAGAGTTCCTCAAGATATCAGGGATTGATGTTTGTAGTAAGCATTTGAGAAGTGCCTTAGCAAATCAAATGCTTATGGTATTTTACTTGAATATTATAAGGTAATTGCTGGCCAATACACATAATATACAAACAATATGTATCATCTATATACTTCACTTCCCATCTTGCCCACATTTTGCATGGCCAGCAAGACGTGTTATGTGGGCTTTGCATCATAGTACATATTCTCACTTAGGATTCAAGAATTTATGTGTATAAAATTCATTAGATTGGTTGTCTACTAAGTTTATCCTCTTATCTTGTCACCTTTTTTTACAGTATTTATCTATCGGTAATTCAGAAATTGTCCATTACCCGTTATTCTCTCTATTGGCCAAACAAATGCACAAACATAGTGTACGTGTGTTTTTTACTATTGTAGATATGCTATTTTGTTGTCATTATTCGTCCTTGTTATTAGTTTAAACGATTTTATATATTGGAAAATTGATACGGACTCTGCATTATATCCTTCCAAAAGATTAGATAAATGGCTTTTAGGCTATTGAGTTTTTTTTTTAAATATATTCATTTGGTTGACTTTTTTATCTTTTTTTTAATTTTAGATTTTAGACAATATTTTGAAGATTTTTTTAACTCGTTGACCAACTTTTATAATTAGAGCTACAACTATCCCACCACTGTTTTTTTTATTTTTATTATTGTTTCTATTCTATTCAAACCAATAATCACATAATTTAAAATTTAATAAAAAGTAAAAATCTATTCGGAATAGAATTTAAAGTAAAGTTTCACTTGTTTGACAATAATTTAAAATGTATATTCTTTGACTTCAATTTTAAACAATTAATAAATAGTAATGATATATCTATGTACCCAAATATTAAATACTTAGTATATATCATATTGTAAATGCATAATATCTATAGAAAATGGATTGTAGAATTCTTATTTTATGATAGTAATACAATCGTTTTATTATGTTCGAGAGAAAATTGGAATATCTTGAGTTATTGCAAGCAATTTTCTATAGTGAAGATATAATTTATTGTTAATCATTGTTTCAAATTTTTGTTAATTAATATTCTTGAACAAACTAATTTTTGCTTATGCAATTGATATTTCAAATTTCAGTGTTTTTTAATTTTATAAGAGTGATATACATATTTATTGTTTATGTTAGTTTTTCAATTCTATAGAAATTTGTTTTTCGGTCATTTTTAGGACATTTTGAAAAATGTTATGGCATGTGTTGATTAAAATATTAATTATATCATCCAATTAGTTTGATCTTGACATTAAGTATTGTATAAACTAATTGAAATCCGATTTACTTGAGGGATTTAAACATAGATTTATTTATTACGATCTTTTATATAGTTGGAGCTAATCTTTAAATTTATCCGAAGAAAGAGTATGTTCTTAACACTAAAATTTGTGCACAATCTCCATTGTTATTTCGATATCAAATTCGCATAAATCTTCTTCTAAATGAGAATTTTATTAAATTTATATGTTCTAAAACGATTATTGATTCCTATACTTGTAACTATAGAAATAGTCGTATTTTACTGGTTTAATCGCTAGTAGTTAGCTTTATATTATGCAATACAAAATGTATTTTTCCTTTGAAGTTTTTAATTAAAACGATTATGAACAAGAAAGTTTGACTTGAAATTCTATCTCCTTTTTCTTTCTATATTTTTGTATGTCAATGTCCGACGAAAGTTTGACCGGAAGAGAGAGAGCGCATGAAGTCAGATAAAACATCTTCTACTTTTACTTTTTTTTCTGATAATGAAACCTTATTTTTTCTTGCAGCATCGGTTGTTCTACCGAGTGCTTTGTATGCGCCTCTTCCGAAGTCTGATATGAGGAGTGAAAACATAATAGGTAGTGGATGCATACCAAAATCAAGGAGCAAACCTCGTGGTATAGACGCCAGCTTCTCAGACACACCACATGGGTGATGTCACCTCTACACCAATTCTCCAACCCTTTGTATATCGTTTTGATGATAATTCTTATAGTTGTAACTATAGGAATAGCTGTGTTTTACTGGTTCCATAGTTGATAGTTAGCTTAAATTATGCAATACAAAATATACTTTTCCTTTGAAGTTTCTAATTAAAACGGTTATGCAAGAAACTTTTGCTTAAAATTCTATCTCCTTATTTCTCTATTTTATTTGTCAATGTCTGGCAAGAGGTTGATCGATCTATTATGTTCGAGAAAAAACTGTAATATCTCATACTATTGCAAACAATTTTCCATATTGAAGATATAATTTGTTGTTAATCATTGTATTGTATTTTCAAATTTTTGTTAATTAGTATTCTTGGTCAAATTAATTTTCGTTTATAAAATTGATATTGTGAATTTCAGTTTTTTTAAATTAGTATTCTTGATCAAACTGGAATGTCTCAAGTCTCAAGTTATTACAAACAATTTTCTATATAAATTTATTGTTTATATTAGTTTTAAGTTCTATACAAATTTGTTTTTTCGATCATTTTCATGACATATTTGAAAAATGTTATGACATGTATTGATTAAAATATTAATTATATCATCGAATTAGTTTGATCTTGATATTAAGTATTGCATAAACTAATTGAAATCCAAGTTATTTTAGAGATATAAGGGAATCATCTAAATTGAAAGAAAAGAAAATCAACAAGTAAAGTTTCACTTGATTTTGATATTAAATTCCTCTCATGTGAACAAATTGAATGAGGAAAAAATCAATAAATTTCACTTGTTTAACAATAAGGATAAAACTGTATTCCAAATAAAATTTAAAGTAAAGTTTCACTTTTTTGGTAATATAAATGTCCATATATGTTTGTAACCTGCATTTTCTCTTACACAAACCCATTTTAGAAAACAGACTAGTTTCCATTTTCCATTACTTTTGTTTAGTGTGTCATTTTGACATCCAAAATTCAATAATATATATATACACAATACATATATATATATATATATATATATGAACAGTACATTTAAAATAGAGTTATGCACTTTTTCCAAAGAAAGTTGAGAATATGAACAGTACATTTAAAATTTTCTAGAATTCCGTACTGAAAATATATGCATGTTCTTTTTCAATTTCTTTTATTTTAATATTATTATAATAGATATGTATATATATTCTTCTCCACCTGTCATTATATATTTTTTTTCTGATAAAAACCTGTCTTTATATTTTGATATCAATCTCCATTCAGTTATTTCTATTAAAATCCAATATCATTTTTCTTAACGTTTTTAAATTTTATTGGATTATAAGTAAAATTAAGATAATATTAGTATAAATATTAGGAGAGAAAAAAGTAGTACTGAAAAAGCCACTGTCGTTGCAGAAACTCACTTTTTTTTTTGCAATTGATAGCATGGAGTAATCGAAATAATCAAATAGGTATATAAATGGTCATCACCACTTAGTCTTTTAAAAACTTAAAAAAAATATTAAAACCAAAGTCCGCATATATATATATATATACATGCATATAAGCAAAGTCACAATTAATTGTGTTTGTGGTATCACGAAATTTAAAGCAAATAAAAGCAATGTCTCAGTTAAACACTCATAATTGATCTATTTGGAAATATATAGCTTATCAATATATTTGTCCGTTATGTCATTTGCTTGTAGTCAAAACATTTCTTAACCTTTTTCCTTGTAAATATGTATCACCATATTGCAATATTCTTCTAGTTTAATAAATATCTCAAAACCTTTTTGGACAAAGTTTCATATTCAATTCATCATTATACGAGCAATTTGACCGTAAGTTTTAATATCATTTGTGTTTTTACAAGGAATACGGACTGTAGATTATATGTATAAATATGCAATAGCATTTATCTTGGTCAAACGCTAATATATTGTAACAGTAACAAAATGTGACTCGAAATAAAATTTACAATCCGTATTTCTAGTAAAAATATGAAATAATATGAAAACTTACATTCCACTACAACTTACAATCAAATTTCGTATTTCTCTCTCTCTCTATATATATATATATATATGGAATAAAGTTTTGGAACTCGCACCCAAGAACTCGAACTAGGCCTGGAAATAGACCAAGTAGACCAAGTACATTATCGATTCCCCAACTCTATTTTCACACCAAAATCTTAATATAAAAAAATCAAAATAATATATATTTTGTTTTGTTAAAGGTAAATCAAAACCTAAGTCTGTGAACTCGGAATCGAACCCGGAACCGAACCCGTGGCACTAGTATATGTATATATATCACTTCCCACACGATAGAGCCTTCACTTCAAATCTTTTCTACTTTTTTTTACGACACAATCATCTGTCTTCATTCCTCTATTTATGAAGATCATTCCCTTCTTCCTCCTCTATCCTCTTCGTAGCCGTTGTCCTTGCTCCACCACCACCATGTCCGAAGGAGCCACCACCTTCCAGTATTCTGGAGTCGTCGCTGCCGCCGTCGGAGTCAGGTAAAACATCGATTCCTTCTTCTTTTGCGTTTTTTTTCTTCGATGATGAAACTTTTTTTCTTTTGCAGCACCGGCTTTTCTACCGGGTTCTCCTCCTCCTCCTCCTCCTCCGGTGACTGACGGAGCCTTTGGTGGTGGGCGCATACCGAAACCAAGGAGCAAACCTCATGGTGTCGAAGCCAACTTCCCGGAGGAACCTTCTGGAGCGCCACACCAACTCGCCTTCAACCCTCTATACCTCAACTCTGGAGCCGTCGCTGCCGCTGTTGGAGTCAGGTAAAACATCGATTCCTTCTTCTTTTGCATTTTTTTTACGACACAATCCTCTGTCTTTGTAATATTCCGATTCCCGTATAAAATATTTACTTATTCTTAAATACAAAGTTAACAAGTTTTCGAAAGTATTCATCTTCTCTCGATGAAATTTCATAAACTAATAAGTTTCTTTTATATTTTCACGAAATTAAAAAGCCGAATAAATGAGTTAAGATAATGATACCGTACATAAGTTACAAAAAACTTGTTTTGTATTATAATAAGAGGTTCTTCTTGTAGAACAAGTTCTATAATCTCCTATTTCCTCATCGCAATTATCTACAAATTGTGCATTACTGATCATTATAATTATCGAGAAAACAATATGAATCCATATGATCATGTAAAGCCTTATCATATTTGGATTAAGCTCTAGCTTTCTCCTTCTCCTTCTTTTCTCCAGATATCGCACGGTTTCTGTAATACCCCGATTCTCGTATAAAATATTTAAATTGGTTTCGGAAATAAAAGGAAGGTAAATCAAAGGCAGAATGGTGCGCGATTCACGAGTTATTCGAGGTACAGACATTTCGAGTTGTGCCTCATCCTGTAAACGTGAGTTTTCAATAGTCTATTGATTGGACATGAAAGAGAACGTTCCAAGAAAGGCGTAGAAACAAATGGTGCGCGATTCGGTTAAGAAACGAGTGAGAACAGAGCAATCGAAGTCAGTCGGAACGGACCAGAAATGCAGAACGGACGGACTGACAAAGGCAGAATGGACGAACTGCTAAAGGCGGAACGAACGGACCACGAACGAGCGAGGAGCAAGGCCGAAACTGGGCCCAGACCGTCCGTTTCAGGCCCAGAACGGACGGTCTGATGAACAGAGCATGCAAGTGGCCAACTTGCTGTCTTGGGACACATATTCCTCTGCATTCCAGGGCCCACCGGCGTCAAATCTCCGTCCAACCGTGCCAGGACGTTGCAGGCTTGACCTTGGGACTAGGCTCGAACCCATTTGATCTCTCTCATCCGTGAATAACACTTCTGCAAGCAGAGACTTAGCCATTATTCGAGCAGAAAGAGGGGAGAGAAGAAAGGGGGAGAAAGAGAGAAGAAGGGCGAGAAACAGGGGGAACCAGAACAAGAAGAGCTCAGGAACTCCAAGGGGGACATCCCTAGAGTGTTTAGAAGAGGTTTTCGGTGAGTAACAGACCGGAAAACGGCAACAAATCCAGTCAAAACCAGATCTGAGGTGAGTGGCTCGAGTTGCGTCTGTGTTAACTCGTTTTTGTCGATGTGATTGTGTTATTTCGATGGTTTGTTGCTTGGATTAGATAGAAGACACTTCAATAAAGATTTAGCAACAAGCCACACATGATTTGGTTGAAAAATGAGTGAGATATGATTGAATGAAGACTGAAGAAAAACTGCAAAGTGCAGAAACGAGAATCCGTCTTGCCAAATTACGAATCCTTTTCCACCGTGTTATGGAAGTATTTCAATACTTGATTGCTTGGGTTAGATAGAGAACATTTCAATGAACATTTAGCAACAATCGACACGTAATTTAGTAGAAAAATGAGTGAGATATGGTCAAACGAAGTCGGACCAGAAAGTTGTTTCGCGAAAGAGAACAGAGCTGGACCCGACGGTCTGCTTTGGTAGACCCGACGGTCTGCATTCCATTCCTCAAAAATTGTCCCGAGAGGCCCCGGAACGGCATGGGATCCCTGGACCGACCGGTTCACACCCTGGACCGACCGTTCTAGGGTACGAAACCCTTTTTCGGACGATTTTCGAATCCCACGTGCGTGAGATGTGTGATTCAACAGTGCCAGTGACTCGTTGCATGATTATACGGGGTAGTTTACATGGCGTTAAGCGGTAGATCGATAAGGGACCAGATACCGTGATACGTGTGATTGTATTGGGGAATATATACATGATGTGTGCCATGTGTATAGCTTGCTCGTGCGTACGAGTCAAGCATGATTGTGTTTGTGGATGGTTGTGGACACAACCATCACCGTCATGGACTTGACGGGCGTTTGAAACGCGTTTAGTCGTGTGCGACACGACGATCAACGTCATGGACTTAACGGGCGTGTGACGCGCTCCTAGTCATGGACTTGACTAGGGTATATGGCTGGAACCCTATGGTGGACTCCATACGGGTGATATGATCGATTGTGTCATGCTGACTTGACCCGGCCAACGTCATGGACTTGACGGGCGTGGAGACATCCCTAGTCATGAACTTGACTAGGGTATATGGCTGGACCCTTTGGTGGACTCCATACGAGTGTGTTTACTTTTCCGTTGTGTCATGGACTTGACATCGGTAGTCATGTGACGTGACAAGCGCTTGAGGCGATATTGTCGTGTGATGCGACGGCCAACGTCACACGAGTGGTGGGCGTGTGATGCACACATAGTCATGCTGACTTGACTAGGGTTTATGGTTAACCCAATGGTGGACTCCATGCGGGTGAGATTGTGATTGTTATTATATGTGTGATGCACGTTCTGTGATAATGCATGTTATTATTGCTGCATGTGATTGTGAATCATCGTTCTAACACTGTTCTCGCTGAGAACGGGTTTACCGGGTTCAACCCGGGCTATTCACTAAGTAGTTGTGTTTAGCCCTCGTGGTTTTACATTTTTTTCAGATCACGAGGATTACACCTAGTGCACGGACGATGACGACCTGAGAGAAGCAGCATCATGTACGGGATTTTATTTTGAACCCCGGGACTCGTATTCCCGCATTTTGTACGGCTATGTTATGAATTTTTGGACATGTGTTGCTTTGCGATACTGATCGCTTGTATTTTCCGCTGCTTACTCTGGTTAGATTAAAATGTTTTTGGATTTCGTATATTCGCTTCCGCAAATTATTATTTTATCGTTATATCATCCGTGTGGCATAGTCTTTATACTGTATACGGGTTACGGGTGTCACAGTCTTCATTCCTCTATCCTCTTCGTAGCTGTTATCCTTGCTCCACCACCACCATGTCCGAAGGAGCCACCGCCTTCCAGTATTCTGGAGCCGTCGTTGCCGCTGTCTGAGTCAGGTAAAACATCGATTCCTTCTTCTTTTGCGTTTTTTACGACATAATCCTCTGTCTTCATTCCTCTATCCTCTTCGTAGCCGTTGTCCTTGTTCCACCACCACCATGTCCGAAGGAGCCACCGCCTTCCAGTAATCTGGAGCCATCGCTGCCGCCGTCGGAGTCAGGTAAAACATCGATTCCTTCTTCTTTTGCGTTTTTTTTTTCGATGATGAAACTTTTTTCTTTTGCAGCACCGGCTTTTCTACCGGGTTCTCCTCCTCCTCCTCCTCCTCCGGTGACTGATGGAGCCTTTGGTGGTGGGCGCATACCGAAACCAAGGAGCAAACCTGCTGGTTGGCGCATACCGAAACCAAGGAGCAAACCTCATGGTGTCGAAGCCAACTTCCCGGAGGGACCTTCTGGAGCGCCACACCAACTCGCCTTCAACCCTCTACACCTCACCTTGGTCATCATTCCTATAGTTGTAACTATAGGTATAGCTGTTTTCTATTGGTTCCATCGTTGGTAATTAGTTTTTATTATGCAAACAAAATGTACTTTTCTTTTCGAAGCTAATTAAAACGGTCATTAACAAAAAAAAGTTTGCTTTGTTTCAATCCTCCTTTTGGTCCTGATTGCTGTTTGGAATCCTGTGAAAGTCTCGGTTTGTACATGACCCTTTATTTTTTGATTATCAATCTATTTACCTTTACCAAAAAATAGATTGACATAGAAACCGATAATGATACAGAAACTATAGAGAATATCGTGGAAAAAACAAAGACATTTTAGGTAATAAATTGTTTATTTAATGTTGAAAATTTAAGGCTTTTTTTTTTGAAATTTTTTTCATTATTTCAGTTACTCCAAAAAGTTTATATTTCAATTTGTTATAAAAGCCTACCAATTATTAATTTTATTTTTAAAATATAATATATTTAATTTAATTTAAAAAAGAATATATATTATCTTTTATATAATTAATTTCTACACAAATTATAAACTAAATAGTTTTTAAAAACTAGATTAATGGTTTGAAACAATTCAAACAAAAATGAATCAAGAAAATTACAAATCTTACACAATCATTAATTCAATCAATAAAATATATTAAACTTTTATATTAAAAAAAGTATAGTAATTTCAATTTTATTTGTCAAGATAAAAACTAAATATTTATTTTTCCGGACACAAAGGAATGCTTCTCCATGCAATCATTCATAAGCTTGTTTATACACGCATGGTTGTAAAATCTTTTCCAATCCCAATGTTGTTTGATTCAGTTTGACAATTCATCCGATAAATTCAGAAGAATTTGGAATTAGTCAGAGCAAGGCACAATTGTGTGGTATTACATTTTCTGGAATGCAAAGTTTAACCGACCTTAGCTCAGTTGGTAGAGCGGAGGACTGTAGTGTGATTGCAGAATAATCCTTAGGTCGCTGGTTCGAATCCGGCAGGTCGGAAATGCTTATTTTTTGTAGTTTTTACATTATTCCACGTGTCAAAAATCTAGTGGATTAAAAAACCCTTTGACCTCCTGACCAATATATGATTTTATATATATATATATATAATCGCCCACTGATGTTCTTGGGAGATTGACTAAGATGTCAGGTTTTCCGGTGGCCGGAAAGTTGTTCAAAGTTTTCCGTACACTTCCCGGCGAGACGTACTGCGGTATGACGACATGCTCCACATGTTGACATGGATGCTTATGCTTAACCCCGAACATTTGCAAAATTATGGGATTCCTCAAAATCTCTGGTACTCCATCTGCGACCGCAATAACCCTATCCTCCCTCACGTTTAAAAAAATAATCACAAATCAGTGAAATCACTGCATGGTAAATTTGGTTAATTATCAATTACTTTTACCTAAACCATACAACAAATAACTATTTTAGTTGGTCTATAACCGGAGTGCAAATGGTGCATTTGAATAGGGTCCCTAATTTTTTAGGGCCTCATTTTTTTATAAAAAAAATTATGTTATTTTTAATTTTTAAAAATTGAGTCATAAAGTTTTTAATTTTTTTATAATGTTATCATAAAAAATAATTATAAAATTAGTTTTCTATTTTATGATTGAGAAAATATATAATTTTAAGAAATCTCAATATGTATATATATATATTAAAATTGATTAAAAAATAAAAAAAAATAGATATAAATATATAGTATATGCACGGGCTTCCGTTAACAATGAGACGACCTTGTCTATATCGGCATGCATGTATATATATAATACTATATTATTATAATAAAACTAACCATGGTGTTTTGCAAAATTATGGAATTCTTCAAAATCTCCGGCACTCCATCTGCAATTGCCCTATCCTCCTTCACATTTTTAAAAAAATAATCACAATCACTGCATGGTAAAAATCTCGTTAATTATCAATTATTTTTACATCATACAACTATTTGTGTTGGCCTATATATCGGCATGCATATATATAATACTATATTATATAACTAACCATGGTGTGAAAGCAGGAGCCAAAGTCATGCGTGGCGACGAAGACGTGGTCCGAGCCACGGGCCCGGTTCCATAACGGGACCGGGTGGAGACTAGTCGGACCGTATCACAGATCAGAGTTCGGGTGTGTCCGATCGCGGGAAAGCCGTTGACGGTGCTGAAGCTGCACGACACGTACACCGGAACGAAGAAGGAATCAGCCTCGTGCGGATCCTCCTTCCGTATGCCGGCGGCTCCGAGCAACGCTCAGTGCAGTGCCACCTCGTTGTGGAGCCCGTCGTTGTTGAACTTCGGTGATCATTCGCGTATACGTATATTTCCAAGCCGTTGAGTTTTCCTACAACGGGAAAAAAATTGTATTATCAATATCGTATTTTGTGTTATGTGTTTTACGCAATGTTATATTTTTAGAACAATGACCGGATTGTCTGATATGAGCTGAAATTGTAATATATGATGATTACACGTAACTAAAAATTTCCGTTATGTTCGGAAATAACATTAATTGAAACGAATCTAACTGCTGAAAACACGAAGTGGATCATATATGTATATATAATTATATATATGTATGTATGTATCATGTCTGACCTGGTTTGATAATGGGATCTTGACGGAGGGATTCAGATTCGATCATGGCGCGAGAAGCCATGAAAAAATTAGATTTAGGGTTTGGAAGAATAGTAGACGAATTGGACGACGTCGTATGGTCATCATGACCATGATCATGGTCGACGAAGAAATAGAGGATCCATTTGTAGTGCTGTCTGAAACAGAAGCTCTTCTCATGTCTCGTCTGTTTCTGTGTCATCGTCTTCTTCGTTCTCAGATTGCCTCAGAAACGAGAAGCTCGAGTTACCATGTCATCGACATGATCGATCGTTTAGGGTTTTGAAGTAAGGTTTAAGTTGGTGAAATGGTGTTTTCTGTTTAGGGTTTTCACGAGTTAAAGCAGAGATTAATTAGGGAGACTTCCGTTAAATTTAGAGCCATTATCATTTTCCGTAGAAATTTGGAAAGATTTTTTGAAAATTGAAAAACTTTGGAAAAGTTCTACATTTTTCTGCTAAATTAAAACAGTTTTCTTTACAAAAAAAATGTTTAGTTTTTTTATTATTTTAGCACATTTTAACAATTTTGTTTATTTTTATTGGATTTTTCTTTCTAAAATATATTGTTTGGCTGATAAAACAAGAATAATATTATAAATTAAAAATTAAGGCTTTTCTTAAGAAACAAATTAGACAGAAACAAGAATTATATAGATTCCATTTATTTAATTTGGAATTTCACCATGATTGATGAAAGTCTCGGTTTGTACATGACCTTATTTTTTTTATTATCAATCTATTTACCTTTACCCAAAAAAAAAATGACAGAGAAACCAATAATGATACAGAAACCATAGAGAATATCGTGGAAAAAAAACAAAGGCATATTAGGAAATATACATATAAATTAAATTGATTTATTTAATGTTGAAAATTTAAGGGTTTTTTTTAAATTGTTTAATTATTTCAGTTACTCCAAAAAATTTATATTTCAATTTGTTATAAAGCCTACCAATTATTAATTTATTTTTAAAATATAATATATTTTATTTCAAAAGAAAATATATTATCTTTTTATATAATTAATTTCTACACAAATTATTAACTAAATAGTTTTTAAAAATTAGATTAATTGTTTGAAACAATTCAAACAAAAATGAATAAAAAACAACAAATCTTACACAATCATTAATTCAATCAATAAAATATATCAAACTTTTATATTAAAAAAGTATAGTAAATTCATTTTATTTGTCAAGGTAAAAACTAAATATTTATTTTTCCAGATACAAAATTCATTTGAATGATAGAATATTCAAATAAACGACAGTTTAACACTAAAATATCAAGATAAAATTTTATTTGTTTCCACAACCTCTTACAGAATTTTGTATTTAGCAAAATATTTTTTTCGTGTATTTGATTTTTTTAAGAATTAAATAAAATGTTATTTTTTATTTTTTATTTTCTTTTAAACATTGAGGCGAATTTCTTATTTAAATTTAGCCTTCCCAATTTTTAGGTGATACTTTTGGAGTGTCGCACCAACCCACCTAGTTTCCATCGCCTCCCTCCTCAAACCTCTCTCTCTTCCCTGTCTCTTTCTGTGTCTCTCTCTCGATCTTGCCCCAACGTTCTGATTCAGATCTCTCGAGAGATTCCTCGGTGCAGCTAGGACACGATCAACGCCCGAAGGATGCAGAGCACGGCGGCGTTCTCTTTCTCTCCGTCGCTCCCTGTCGTCAAACCACGGCGGCTCTCGCACCACCAATCGCTGGTTAACCCTAGGTTCTCCGTCTCTTCCTCTTCAGGACGCCACGATCTGAGCGTTTCCCCCAATGTCGTCTCTGTTCCGTCTTTGCCTCGCCGATCTTGGCGTTTATGCTCACCCGATTTGCCGCTCCGGTCGTGGTCCGGCGTCTCTTCGGTCTCTCCCGGTTCCGAATCGAGCGGGTTCGAGGCCCAGGCTGCGGAGATCCCTGATAGCGTCGGGGAAGGAGAGAAGAGTGGTGGATTGATGAAGACGCTAGAGCTCGGGTTGTTGTTTGGTCTCTGGTACCTTTTCAATATATACTTCAACATCTACAACAAGCAGGTTTGTATTCTTATTTTCATATTTTGTGATTTCTAATTTCCCTATTGGCATTTTATGTTTTCTTGTGTATATGGAAGCTGAAATGTATAGTCGACGTCTCATGCTTTGCTTTCTGTGTTTGTTTGGTTTTCTGATAGTCCCAGATATCGAAGATTTTACTAGGTTGAATTAACGTTCTCGTGATGTGAAGAAGATACGAAATGAGTTTAGCTTAATGATGTTTTCTCGGGATGATCAGAAAAAAAAATTAGAAAATAGGAAGAACAAATTCAGATATGATTGGATCTTATTTATAATCAGAGGAAATTAGATCTTATTTCTGAATTTGTTCCTGTGCAATGTTGTTTTGATTGTTTCCTGAGACAACCAATAGTAGTTTCTGATTTTATCTCCCTGCAGGTTCTGAAGGCATACCACGTCCCCATGACTGTCACTCTTGCTCAATTCACTGTCGGAAGTGCGCTCGTTTTGTTCATGTGGACTTTCAACCTGTACAAGAGGCCTAAGATCTCTGGTGCCCAGGTGTTCTATCTTCTTCTGACCAAATGGTTACTTATTTTAGAGATGATGCTCACTCGCCGATATTCTTCTTGGTAGTTGGCGGCGATCCTGCCACTTGCAGCTGTGCACACTCTTGGTAATCTCTTTACCAACATGAGTCTCGGGAAAGTTGCTGTGTCATTCACTCACACAATCAAAGCCATGGAGCCGTTTTTCTCAGTTGTGTTGTCTGCTATGTTTCTCGGGGAGGTGAGGAAATACATTTATCTTGCGTTTCTAGCTGTCATGGATGCATTGATCTTCATGCTTATCTCACACATCCTGGTAGAGCTAGTTCGCTGAGAATTTTATGACTCACAGCCCATTCATTAGTATCTATACTAGTTGCTGGACATTGTTTGCCTAGGAATTACCAGATTGTTTCCACAAGGTGCTGGGATGTTTTCGTTTTTTCGACAAAAAATGAGGAACTTTAATGTTTTTCAAGTTCTGAGAGTATCTCATTGATGCTTAAGTGGTTTTATTTCTTCATTTAGATGCCTACTCCTTGGGTAGTTGGTTCCCTCGTTCCAATTGTTGGTGGAGTTGCTCTTGCATCAGTGACAGAGGCCTCTTTCAACTGGTAGGTTTGTTTGCAGGTTATTTCATCAGTGTACACACAGATTCATTGTTTGAAAGATTTAATCTGTATTTATTATTTGCGACAGGGCTGGATTTTGGAGTGCAATGGCGTCAAACTTGACTAACCAATCCCGTAATGTCCTGAGCAAGAAAGTCATGGTTAAGAAAGAGGTAAATGTCCTGTGTGTGGATCTACGTTATCATAGTCATGGTTTTTATTACAAAACAAAAGTACATTTGCCTCATTTCTGTACTCAAATTGTCTTCGGATCTCGGCAGGAATCTTTGGACAACATCACCTTGTTCTCCATCATAACAATAATGTCTTTCTTCCTGATGGCGCCTGTGACTTTCTTCACTGAAGGCATTAAGTTTACTCCTGCAGCTATCCAATCAGCTGTAAGTTTTGCGAAGCCCTTAGCAGTTTCCGTTGGTTGAAAAAATGTTTTCACTAATATGCTTTGACCTATGTGTTCCTGACAAACTATCTTCATTACAGGGCCTGAATCTTAAGAGCATCTATACAAAGGCTCTTATTGCTGCGCTCTGTTTCCATGCTTACCAACAGGTGAGGCTTCTCTTTCTTTTTTGCTGTTATATACTTAGTCATTTTCAAGTTCAATCATTAGAAAAGTTGAAAAGGGTAAACTTCGTTTCTGTTAACATACAACATGCCGAAGATTGGTCTCTTGTTGCATCCTTAAAGTCCATTATTTAGAGAAGTTTCTACTTTAGATCCATATTAGAATTTCAAATGCCTCTGTTGTCACTTCCAAACACTTGACCAGGTTGAACTTTGATTAGTTTAACATGCAATCTCTCTCTGTGCGATATGCAAATACAGGTGTCGTACATGATACTTCAGAGAGTATCTCCAGTGACACATTCTGTGGGTAACTGTGTGAAGCGTGTGGTGGTTATCGTGAGCTCTGTTATATTCTTCCAAACTCCCGTCTCACCTATCAATGCTATCGGTAAAAATTACGCTCCTTAACTGAGAAACTGTGAGTGATCCTTGAAACATCTTCTCGAGGAGTTTGATCAACTTTTGTTTTACCCTTTTTGCCACAGGAACTGGGATAGGTCTTGCTGGAGTGTTCTTGTACTCGAGGGTGAAGCGTTTGAAGCCAAAGCCTAAGACCGCTTAGAGAACCCCGCCAAGTGCTGCTGCTGAGAGGTACCACAGCAGTGTTTTATTCTTTGGCAGGCTTTTTTGCGAAAGTAGTAAGTACGTGGAACCATGTTTTTCTTTTCATGCTAAATCTAGCTTTAAGGTTTCTTTTTCAAGTACATGGAACCATGAAGTCGTTTTTATGTTATTCGAAATATCTTGTCAAGATTTTGAGAGAACTGGGAAGATTCCGAATGCTAATCAAGTTATAATCATTGTTTTCATCGGTTCTTTTCTATTGAGCGAAATCAAGGAGGGAGAAAACTGTGCAAAACTAAGAGTTTGAGTCCGACAGAAGTGCAATTGATGTCTTTTGTAAGGAAATTTAAAGGATAAAGAGGGATTAGATTGGGTACAACCGAGATGGGTTGAAGGCGGAGAAGGGTACCTGTGGTTTTCGTTGGTACCTGAAATTTGAGAACCCGACCACCGGGGAGTGTGAGCGTAGGTGCGTATCAGCTGATTACCCGAACCGCGAGTTGGAGTTCAAGATCCGTCTGCGTGCTATCCAAACCCGTGGATAGCCAATGGAGAGGGGAAGAGGGAAAAGAGGGAGAGAGTGTGAGAGGCGGGGAGTCTCACGGAACTCGAGCTTAAGAATTCGATTTCACAAGACCCGTTCAATACCATATCGGTCTAGTTTTTGTTTAATTTAAAACAAAGCTAGGGATTTAGGATTTCGAAGGCAAACCAGAAATTGTCGATCCAACCCTCTTTGCAATAGATTTTTGCCTCGCCTCATTTTGGTCGAGAAACTCAAGGAGGGCGAGGCTGAAGCTGGGTGGATCGAGCACTCGGGTACCCGTCGGCATCCACCCCTACTTCAGATTATGTCAGGGTTGGATCCGTGATTTCTTCCCCTTGACTTTTGCTTCTTCTGTGTCTGGAAGAAAACCTGGTTTTACCTTCAGCACATGAGACTGGCTGAGATACATACATAGGCTGACATCCGGGCAAAAATCACCATAGCACGGTCCGGTTTTCTTACTTGTCGGGTTATCTTCTTGGTTGCTGCACCAAGTATCGGCTGACGTCAAGTGACGAGGAAGAAACCGAAAAAAACGATGACTTGATCGCTCGTAAAGATCGAATCCACTTGTATTAGCGAATCATCCAGACATTTCAGAAGCATCCTAGTGGATGCAAAGCTTCATTTGTAATGAAACTTAATTAGACGAAATCCAATGACAAACAAATATACTCATACATAATGTTTGATTTAAAGAACTTGTGTGTGTCTCTGACGTCTGTTGAGATATTACACTCATGAGCACCGTATCATTGGTGATTATTCTCTATTTGAAAGACAATGGCGTACATTTACGAATAGTATATGATAGTTTATAAAACGAAAAGGAAAAAAAAAAACAAAAAGCCGGAGCATAAGTGCTGTTTTGTCGGACAAAATGTCAAAGCTTTCGTGGAAATCAGAATCCGTGAACAAAGGCATCCATGTCAGTAAGGGGAATGTCGTCGAGCAAAGAGTCGATGCTGCAACCTTCCTCCAGCATCTTCTCGTCGAACCCGAAATCGTATAGCCCCTGACCTTCCTCCATTTCCTCGGGTTCCTTCTCGTTCTTCTTCTTGTGCTTGCGCCTGCCTCGGGCCGGGATGGAAGAGGACGAGGCGTCTAAGTTCAAGCTCTTGATGTAATCCTGCAAGAGAGAAGGGCGTGGGAACTTGGACCTGCATTTTCTCTTGGAGAACTGCCTTCTCTTTGTTGCGTTCCAGTGGTTCTTGATCGAGTTCTCCGTCCTTCCCGGTAGCCTCTTCATGATCTCCGCCCACTTGTTTCCGATCTCTTTGTGAGCCTCTATCAGTATCTTGTCCTCGTCCTCGCTCCATGTCTCCTTCTGCATTCCCCCCGATCAACATTGTCGTATACGTATACGTATATAAATATGTATATATGTATGTATGTATGTACCTTGATGTCAGGTCTCAAGTGATTGTGCCATCTCTCCCGACACTGCTTCCCGATCCTCCCGGGAAGCATCTGAGCGATGTGGGACCATTTCCTCAATCCGTATTGTTCCACCAGTTGAATAAGAATCCTACGTAAACGTATTTCGATAAAAACAGAATGATTTAACCGAAGATTACTTGTTTGCGGATTCAATATATTAAGCATCTTAATGTTGATTTACCTGTCCTCCTCAACAGTCCATTGCCCTTTGACTACGGTTGATCTTTTTCTTCCTTTCCATGACTTCCTCGTCGGAAAAGCTCTACTCTTGTCCAACCCTCCCCCAGCATTGTGGGAATTGTTCTCAGCAGAAACGCATGAGACTTCGTCTGGAATCACGAAATTCACGGGCTTGATGACATCTGCATGGTAATCAAATGGGATCGTCATCATCATCGCCGTCGTCATCATCATCATGTTGCTTTGTTCCGGGATACGATGATCGAACAGACGAGGAATGTTGCCGAAGTAAGGATTGTTTTCTCCGGTCTGGTATTTGTTCATTACGCGTCCACCGCCGATAACGTTCAAGCTGTCTGAAAATGGCTTAGACTCGTAAGAGCCGATGTCTTCGGCCGATGAACAGACGTAAGGGTAAGGCTCAAAAGGGTCATTACAAGCGGTCTGGACACCGAACAAAGGATTCGAAGATGACCCGTCAACGTTAAACGGGTCGAGATGGTGAAAATCTTGAAGAAAGTTCGTGGGTTTCGATTGATTTGGGATCTCGAATGGGAAATCTTCATCCTCCTCAACGCTTTCTTGGGGCTTCATGTGTTGCTGCTCTTCTTCAGTTAAGAAGAGTGTTTGGCTGACAGGAAAATCGCTCTCGTCAAAATTTTCCATCCCGAGAAAATCCCCCACTTTTTTTTTTGTCTGCCTCTGTTTTTTTCTCGTACGAGGTTTATGCGATTGCCATGAGAACTGCTGTCGAGTAAACTTGTCGTGTTGTCTCGTGTTTGGATGTTACATTTAAGAAACGAAATTTGGGCATTTATTATGTGCTTTTATCATACCCCCATTTATTATGTATTAATATAATACGCATAACGTTTCAAGTCTCAAATGTTTTGGTCATATCTATTTACTCGTCCCTTGTTTTTTTATTTTCCATCATTAAATGTTTGGTTAGAAAAATATCTACGGAAATTCTCTGAAGGTTGGAAAGTCAAAGGCATTGATTACCATTCTTAAAAATGACCATCTAGTATGGTAATGGCGAGGCGCGCGTGGACTTTTTCTTACATTTGGAAACCAAACTTTTATTCAATAAAATTTTTTTGGGTACATTTTGATTTTATCCCGATGTGGAGAAAACTATTCTATTTATTTTTTTAATATCCGATTCAATCAACACGAATTTTGAAACCGAAATTATTTGTAGGTTAAATTCGGATTAAAGTTTCGCGGTTTGATTATTGGATGTCTATGTATGTATACGTGAGGTAACTACGAAAACTCTTTTTTTTTTTTTTATTAATAATCATTACAAAAGTATCTTTAAATATTTTTAAAAATTACTAAACTATTCTTGATCTTTTTTTTTAAAATTACAAAACTGTTCATTAATTTTTAAAATTACGAAATTATCCTCGATGGTTTTACGAAATTTGGCACGAATATCCAAGATCCTCGAATACGAAATCAGATTTCAAATCCTAATGCCGAACCTTAGATTATAGATTGCAATGCCATTGAACAAATTGGTAGGGGTGTCAAACGGGCCGTCGTGACTCGTGACCTGAGTCCATATTCAATTCAAAGTTTTTAAGTTTGGGTTCGATTGGTCCAAATTTTTCGCGTCTCTCAGGTTCTCATTAACTGATTCGTGTCCAAACTTAATAGAACACTAATTAGTAAGGATAGACATTTGATTCGGTTATTTCGGTTATTAATCAAACCGAATCGAATAACCGATTGGTTATTAATTTTAAAAATCCAAAATAATCAGACTAGAACAGAATAAAATAAATAACAGTTTGGTTTTAAGTTGTTAATTTTTTTCTTTAGATTTTGATAATTATATACATTATTTATAACCAAATCTAAATTAACCGTAACCGAATTGAACCGTTCGCCCATCCCTACTAATTAGTTTTGGAGAAGTAAAAGAGTGATTCCTGTCACGGGTCATAACCTAACAAAGTTAAGTCTACATGTTCTTTCTTCTACTTCCAAAATCAAATATTTTTAACACAAGTACGTATTTTTTTTCCTGGAAACATTAGAACTATTAAGTCAAATGTATTGCAAGAGAGAAAACTCAGGTCGTACGGAAACACCATACGCATTAAGGAAAAACACGTGTAGAAGCAATAAATGATTAAAATGAGATACTACTAATATTGAAGACTTGGAGATCTGTTTTCGGCGACATGTATACAAATTTAACGTTTTGATCCATGGACACTTTTGATTCATAAACGGCGTCGTGTTTTGTCATCTACAAAAGCTTTGTGGAGTTAGTGACAGGACGAGGACTCATATCTCTATTTGGTGAGACTTATCATTCGGACAGGGCGCGCTGGTTCCTTCCCACAGCTCAGACAGGTCCTTCCTCAGCCATGACATGAACACCACCGGTCCTAACGTCGACGGTACCTACACCCGGTCGGGAAAAAACAAACGGGGTTGAAAATAGCAGAATGTGAATTACTTCTGCATAAACGGATGAGAAAACGATGTAAGGCCAGACAAACCACCGATTTTCCGTTAATGGATTTATAAGTACCCCTTTTGGCAAACGGAAAAATTCTGATTCTTCTACCGATGAAACTATATCGAGGTTAAAAAAAGATGAAGAAAAGTCTGACCAGACCTGTAGAGATGGCGAGATTTAATCTATAAAAGGGGAGCATACCAAGAGAGAGAAAAAGTGTTGTTATTACCAGGTAAAGTAAGGCGGGCTGAGGCGAGTGAGTCAAGACACCAGCAGCCAAGGCAGTTACAAGGCCAATGGCGTATCCAGGAAGAGCATACCAAATGTATTTGTGTCCCTTAGACGAATGAAGATCGAAAAGATTCACTACTTCCCTGGTTTTGCGATGGTCAAACCAGAGGACCAAGGCAAGAAGCATCGCCGGGATTGCCTGAAACAACATGAACAGACTGTTAAGTGAAAACCAATCTCAATTTCAAAAAAAAAGCGAGGGTTTTGTCCGTACCATGTCACCAAGACCGAGCATCATAAAGTCTGAGGCACTGACACCGGTAGCCACACCACCCAAGAGGTTTCGGGGAAAGACAATCTTTACTGGTAATTCCAGTTTCTTTGTGATCAACTGTAGACCGGGAAGATTCAAACTGCTGGCTACTGTGTGAACTGGGTTCGATGCTTGTTGGGTTGCCACCGACACCATAACGTTAGCACCAAAGAATCTCTCGGAGAAGAAAACCCAAAATATGTCATACACAAAGAGACATACTAAGAGCATGGCACATATTTTGATGTTAGGTAAGCGGACATGGCTCACAAACGCGATGCAAATGGAGATCCCCAGCACATTGTTCAAAATCCAATACCCAGAGATGACCCATGCCACAACTGTCATGGCACAAGCCACTAGCAATAACCCCTGGGTTCTTGTAAAAGATTTCGAACAGCAAGATGAAACAAAGGGGTCGGTCAGACCAAGCTGCGACTTGATATATGTCACGTATGGTGAAAACCAGAAGAAGAGAGATGAAACAGAGGCGATGGCTGTGAAGACAGTAAGGAGCTGGGAAACTGAAGAAAACAGATAGAACATCAAAAGCAAACTGCACGAGCTCATTACTGGGATCATCAATGCTTGGGACCTATCCAATGTAATAGATGCTTCAGATAAGTCACGATTTCTCTCCATCTCTTTTCCGTAGTTAAGTGCACGGAAAGCAGATGCAAATGTCACTGTGACAGCTGTAATTATGAGAGTAACTGGAGCAGGTTCTAGCAAATACAACAGCTTCCATAAAGACTCCATGATTTGAGAAGAATTCCTTCCAATTAAATATCTTCCTGCAAGTTTCATGTGCATGTAAGTGAATATGATTTTTGGTTTTGGAGTTTCAGTATTTTTGCAAGTTGCAACATAAACTAAACAGAGTATATCATGCAACTGGGAAAAGGATATTACCAAACACGCTCATATAAGATGAAATAAAAATGCCAAAAGCCACCGAGACTACAAGATTAGCATAACAATAGTAAGTACTATCCTCAAAAACAATTCACTAAATAGAACTAGCTTTAAAGTTTCAAACGCCAATTCCTGTCTTCACTTTCCCATAAATATTCAACCAGCTAATCACATTAAAAAATCCATATTGAAGTAAGTCTCGGATGTTAAGAGATAGATATTAGAAACATAAAATTTTCCCAGTCTGTTTTTTTAGACTTCCTTGGCATTCTGCTCTCACAACTCCATCCAAAGAGTAGATGAACAGACATCTATTTGTCTTCCGACCACACAATCAAACTATTACTTTTCCTTTTTCCTTTTCAGCTCATGACCGCAAAATGCAATATTCCTACTGATTTCTTCTCCACACACAATAAACAAAAAGTCAGAGCTCAGAGAGCAAAATGCACGCATTTTCGATCATTTTCCAGTCATTTTCCCAACAACTCAACAGGCGTTGTTTCTACTTCCATATTCACCTACCCCTAATAATGAAAGGGGAAAAACTCCAACAAAATCCAAATCAAAACCCTAGAATCATCTTGTGTGATGGCATAAAGTACTTCAAAAGCGTGAACAAAGACACCCTAAATCGATCCAGATATGCCATAAAATAAACTATTCACAAGCCAAATTTGGCATTCTCTGAAACATTATGAAAAATTAGAGGGCCAAGATTCAGACCTTTTGACAACAACCGAAACAAAATTGACCCTGATTCAAGATCAAGAAAGAACAAGAGACAACCGAAACAAACCAAACAGGATTGGACAAAGACAGAATTCATTTCAAACTTGTAATAGAGCTGGTTCTGAACCGAAACCAGAACCAGATTGTTCCGCTTCAACCAGAGTTTAGACTGAACACGATCAAACATAGTTCGCCACCAAACACATGCACAAAGATCAAGAATCACACAAAACAAAACAATGTAGTACGTAAGAAATGAACCAGAATTGAAACAATTGCAAAGCCACAAATGGAACGGAACTAACACTCAACCAAGCTATCTCTGGTGTTGAAAGTTGAAACACAGCTAAACTAACCCAGAAACAGAGATAATTCTTGCAGCAATTATTTAATATTAGTCAACTGAGTAAACTGCAAACTCAACCTGGGTAAACGTAAATGATCAGGAAACGTCAAACAACCTCTTGAAGAACATATAATTCAATTCTTGCACTCGATTCAAAAATCTATCCCATTTAGTGTTCCCATCAATAAGTGCGTCACCAAACAATTAAAAAAAACTTACTAACATGCAGAATTGAATTGATGGTTGTCCAAATATGCAGAAAACTATAGAAGTTACTGCAATATAACGAAAGTTACTAAACCCATATTCACTCAAACAAACAACTCCACAACAAAAGATTTCATAGTATCTGTAAATTCCTATGAAATGTGTAATAAAATGAGCTCTATGAGATTATGTGATCTTCCAATCAGCTCAGGAAAATACAGAAAACTACCTCTAGCAAAACCCATATTACAACAAGAGCAAACCCCAAACCTCTGCTTCTTAGGAGCTAAATTTCATCCTAAGGAATTACAACTACAAGCTTAGATCATAAACTTGTACACAAACATATACAGATACTCATAAATCTCATCTCAGACATCAATCTGAAATAAAATCAGAAAAGGTAATAATAAGAAAAAGAAGCAACGATCGAAGACAAATGACATCACTTACACTGAATTTATGGCGAGAGATAGATCAAGCGGTCGTACCGCGCCGGAAAAAGCAGCAACCCCGGAAAACGAAAAAATCACCGGTAAATCTGGAGCCGCAACAGAGTGAAGTGAAGATATGGGTTCAGAATTTCGTAGAATTCGCTCAAAACCGAAAACCTATTTCAATCTCGATCAGTTCACCTTTCGGAATCAGAAGCAGAAATTCTAGATCCCAGCGAGAAAGCAAGCCAAAACGAGACTTTGTGATTGAAATGGAAATAATCAAGAGCAGTGGTGACGGTGCAACGGGTGTCTTCAGCAGCGGTGCAGCGGTGGCCGCCGGCGAAGCAAAGGTAGAAGAGAGCGACCGATCCCGAGAGTTTTATTTTTTCTCTCGGATGATGTTTTAGGGTTTTCGTGGTTTCTTTTTGTTATGATGTAAATAAATTTAAATATCAGGGATAAAATTGTATTCCATGTTAGTTTGACTTTTGATAATGTATTTTAGCCCGAAATTTGTCACTCCTTAGCAGGAGACATCTCGCTTGCCTTTCGTGGAAATCGGACTGTAAAAAATATGTGATCACGCTATAGATGAAGTTACATCTATTTTATCAGTCAATTTGTCAAGACGTGTAAGCGGTTGAACCCTTCATACCATACCATTGTTCAACATATGACATCGTGAGACAAAAGATCAGAATTCGAGCTATTGCTGACTTTGTTAGATCACCTCTAACTCTATTCTAGGTGGGTGGTCATGACGTATTGTTAGAGGTGAACCCTAGATCGATGAGATCGTATGCTAGAAATCCGTAGATAACCCAATAAATATCTCAATGGTTTGTTGATTGGACTTGAAAGAGGATGTTTCCATGAAGATTTAGAAAGGGGCACTGGATTTGGAACGAAAATTGAAGAGAAACTGAAATTTACAGAAACACGAATTATACAAGGTACAAGTATTGCGAATCGTTTCTCAACATATAAACGTGGGTTTTCAATAATATATGGCTTGGACATGAAAGATGACATTCCTATGAAGGTTTAGAAACAAAAGGTGTGCGATTTGGTTAAGAAACGAGTGAGAATGGAACAATCGAAAATGAACTATGCAACTCAGTCCGAACAAACGAGAAAGTCAGTCCAAAGGGACTATGTAAGTCAGTCCGAAGGGACTTGTAAGTCAGTTCGAAGGGACCAAAAAGGCAGTCCGAAGAGACCAGAGAGGCAGTTCGAACGGACTATACAAGACAGAGTGTCGACAACCACTTTAGTGCGCGACTTTCTCGCACATGGACGACCCACAACCCACTCAAACGCCACCAACCCGACAAAGTGTGATCCTAGCTAGCCCCCTAGGGTTAATAATTAATTTTCTCTCTCTCCCTAGGCTCCATAATTGTCTCTCCAACCCTCTTACTCAACCATTTTTGGACTGGGAAGTTGCAGAGGAGAAAGAGGAGAAAAGAGAGTGAGAGGGAGAGAAAGAAGAGGAGATGAGAGAAAGGGAGCTCGGAAAAGGGTTGGAAAACATCTCTAGAGTGTCCAGGAAGAGATTCCAAGGCGGAGGAGCCCAGAAACATCACTCAATCTCAGCCAAATCAGATTCAATGTACTTTGACTGCGTCAAATGTCGTCTTTAACCGGATGATTATAAAGGCGTGGCTCGGTTACATTACGAATCATGAAATGGATAATAGATAGTCAAGATGGAACTTTATCCCTCTCGAAAGAGAGAGATATCGCTTGGGCCCGTCGTAGGAGTGAGACTGTAGAAATGTGTGGTCGCACTATAGATGAATGTCATCTATCTCTTACAGTCTACTCGGGACACGACAAACACTACAAGAAAAACTGTAATTTGCGACCGAAAAATCTGTCGCAACATGAAGAAGAATCGGTCAGTAAAAAATAGTTGCGACCGATTACGACCGATGGATGTCGGTCGCTAAATCGTTGTCGCAAAATCTGTGTGGTCGTGATTCTGTCGCAACGTTGCGACCGACATATTTGTAGGTTATCGGTCGGTAATATACGACAGATGGCTAAGGTCGGTAATCTGTCGCAAATTGGTGAATTGATTTCTGTCGCACATTGCGACAGAAGTAGGAGTAGGTATTCAGTCGCTACGTAACGACAAATTGCGTCAGTCGCACTCTGTCGCAAAATAACGACCAAAAATAGCGGTAGGTATTCGGTCGCAATTGTCCGACTAAATTCATTGGTCGCACGCTGTCGCAAATGTAACGACAAATTGAATCAGTCGCACTCTGTCGCAAATGTAACGACCAAATATAGCGGTAGGTATTCGGTCGCAATTTTCCGACTAAATTAATTGGTCGCACTCTGTCGCAAATGTAAAATTTGTAAAACAAATATTAATAAATAATAATTATTTAAATTCAATTAAAAATTTAAAAATAATTATAAAAATATAAAATAAAAATTATTTATTTAAAATTAAAAAGTATTTATTAAATAAAAAGTATTTAGTAAAAACAAATTAAACACTAAACAAAAAAGTTATCCGGATTGTCTGATCCGGTTGTTTGGTCCGCTGGTGTCGTAGAAGGTCCGACTCCGGGCTAAAGAGTCAAAAATGGGTTGAACGGCATATCTTGCGCCGTTGGTGGGTCGTCTCGAGGAGGAAATAGCCGGGCGAAAAGCGTCTCGTAACGCGCAATCCGTGCCTCAGCTTCTTCAAGTCTAGCAATCTTCCTGCGATCCTCCTCGAACTCTTCAATCTTTTTCTTCAACAGCTCGACCTCCCTAGTGAGTGAGACGTGGTGACCGATCGATGTTGCATCCGGATGACCACCGAAAGTTGGGTCGATCCACAACTCTCCTCTAACTGGGAGAGACGATCGGTGATCTTTGCCTGAATCGCATCCTCAATTTCCTGAACCCGATCGCTGATATAAGTACCGTCAGCTCGACGGTGAGTCTCCTGCAGCAATCGCAACGCAGAAGGTTCTTCACCTTCCTTCTGCATCTGCACCCAAAAAATTTAATTAAAAATATTTAAAAAAATTTTAAAATAAATATTTATTTACTTACTATCTCATGGGCGACTCGAGCAAATGATCTCCGTCCTGCAGTGTGGGTCGGGGGTGCGCGTTCGACCTCCGCTCGGGATCGTCGATTGCTTGAGAATGTTTGACTCTTCTGCATTCCCTCTTGTGAATCCCAATACTCAACTAGCTGATCGTAGATCGCCGTCGACATCCATGCAGGTCGTACGCGTCTGCTCTTTACCCGATAAATGTTGTCCTTGAGGCGATCTCGGACGGCGAGCTTCCAAGCGGCATAGACTCGGTCATGAACAGACTCGTCCCAATAATAAGCTTGCTATAAAAAAAAAATAAAATTATAATTTTGTATGCATATATATAAAATTGAACTGTGCCAAAATTCTTACCGCAAAAGCTCCAAACCAACGCTGCAGATCAGATGGAGGGACACAGGTGAAACTCCGCCACGGACCTTTGAAGTCCGACTGAAAGATGCTAACGACGGATGAAATCACGTCGTTATTACGACCAAACCTGTAAAAATCGAATTCGTAAAATTAATTTAAAAGAAATTAAAATAAATATATATTATATGCACAAAAATACATACCAAATAGAACCGGGGGAACGATCCGGATCTAGACGAGGTCGGAGACGACGTTCTGCAGACGTTAGAATCTCCTGCAACGATGCCGATGGCGATGCACCATGACTAGATGCACCTTCATTCACGGATTGGGGGGAAGCCGCACCCGTGAAAGGTACATCAAGTCGAGGAGGATCGACTACCACCTGATCCCGATGGACAGATGGTGATCTAGATGATCCGATCCCACGTCCTCGGGATCGTACCCCGCTACCACTACGACCACTAGAATGGGAGTGACTCATCTACAAGTTACATATAACAAAACAAAATCATGAAAACCCGTGAACTAGCAGTAAACCCTAACCCTAAACCCTAAATACTAAAAAAGCTATCTAAAACCCTAAATAAACCCTAAAATCTTGCGACGTGTTTTTAAACCCTAAATAAACTGTAAACCCTAAATAAACCCTAAACCCTAAACCCTAAAATCCTAAATTCACCCTAAATCCTAAAATGAACCCTAAACAAACCCTAAATCTCAAAATAAACCCTAAACCCTAAATTAACCCTAAACAAACCCTAAACCCTAAATTAACCATAAACAAACCCTAAACTCTAAATAAACCCGCTAAACCCTAAATAAACCCTAAACCCTAAATTAACCATAAACAAACCCTAAACTCTAAATAAACCCGCTAAACCCTAAATCAACCCTAAACCCTAAATTAACCCTAAACAAACCCTAAACCCTAAATAAACCCTAAACCCTAAATTAACCCTAAACAAACCCTAAACCGTAAATAAACCCTAAACAAACCCTAAACCGTAAATAAACCCTAAACAAACCCTAAACTCTAAATAAACCCGCTAAACCCTAAATAAACCCTAAACCCTAAATTAACCCTAAACAAACCCTAAACCCTAAATAAACCCTAAACCCTAAATTAACCCTAAACAAACCCTAAAACCGAAATAAACCCTAAATTAAACCCTATACCCGAAAATTTACTCTAAACCCTAAAATAATTCGCCCACAACCTTAAATCTGAACAAAAATCACTTAAAAATCGAAACGAACATCAATCTTTCTGCAAAAATTGGAAACTTACCTCGGTGACGGCGAAGGAGCGGCGGCGGTGAAGGAGCGGCGGCGGCGAAGGAGCGGCGGCGGTGCAAAAATTGGGACCTCGATTCGAAAGCAAAAAATACCACGAACCTAAACTAAACCGATCGAAAAGGGGAAGAAGAGGGGAGACGCGAGTTCGGAAACTTACCTGGCGGCGGCGAAGGAGCGGCGGCGAAGGGAGCGGTGGGGGACGACGGCGGCGAAAATGGAGGAAGAAGACGAAATGGCTAAGTGTCTGAGGAAGAAGACGATCGCGATGTTTTAAGAACATTGCGACCGATTTAATCTGTCGCAATCTGTCGCTGTGTCATTAAAGGGGGAGACACGTGGGCATTGCGACTGATTAATGCTGTCGCAATCTGTCGCTGTGTCATTAAAGGCGGAGACACGTGGACATTGCGACTGATTAATTCTGTCGCCATCCGTCGCAACAAAAAAAAGCGGGAGACGCACATTATTGCCGACATTTTGCGACAATATTGCGACCGATACTGTCGGTCGCAACATAATGTAATAATTAAAAAAAATAAAATGAAAAAAATTTAAGATAACTAATATTTTGATTTCGAGTACAATATTTGTAATACAAATCGGTATTTCATACATAAAAAAAAGTTATTATTAATCAAAAGAACCATATTCAGAAGTTCCTGTTGTTTTTTCGTCCGACTCATCGGTATTATCCTGCTCTTCGTCATTATTGTCTGCAAGTTCTTCAACTACTCCTTCTTCGGCTATTAACTTTCCAACCTCAATCGTGTCTTCAATTTGAATAATGACTTGATCGACATCTTGAAGCGGGATTTGTTCATCATTTTCTTCTTGAATAATAGTTCCTCTGGGGTTGATCTTCACGACGGCTCGCCAATCAATGTCTGACCTTCTTGTAATTTTCTTCGGATAAGGGATGTAACACACTTGATCTGCTTGAGAAGCCAATATAAAAGGATCATATTTTCCGTATCGACGTGTGTAACATATGTCAAAAACACCTGTTTTGTTGACTCTGATCCCTCTCATGGGTGTAGGATCAAACCAATCACATCTGAACATCATCACTTTGAGTCCAAAATGACCTGCATATTGGAGTTCAAAAATCTGCTGCAGTAGTCCGTAAAAATCGGGTTCGTTATCAGATGCACAGTACTCTGACCCTTTCACAGAAACACCAAAATTATGTGTCGAACGATGTTGTCCGTGTTCATGTGTGTGGAAAACGTAGCCTCTGGTAAAAAATATAGGCCAACATGTAACACGACAAATGGGCCCTTGAACTAGCTCATGCAACTACAATGGATGATCTTCTGGTGACGTTCGAATCTGCAAAACAAATAAAAAATAGGTTGTTTAAATATCAATATATACTTGATCGATCTTAAAAATGGGTATAAAAAAGAAATTTGATGAAAAATTCTTACATATTCTTTTAACCACGTAGCAAACCCTTTTTCTTTAATTTTGGTCAATTCCTCGTCATTTACGTCACCATACATGTTGTATACTTGTTCATCACAAATCCTGCACAATATGTAAAAAAACTTGTAAATGAATTAATTTAAAAAAGTGTACGCCATAAATAATTAATTGTATAAACGAACCTTTCAAAAGATAGTACTTCTTCGCAATTCAACAATACAAAAGTATGTACCACATGATAGTCTTTTTCAGATAAGTAGGCATCGCTGGCCTTACCACCACATCTTCCTTTTCTGTCAAATATATGGGGAATATTTGCATTCGTCGGATAACTAGGGTCATCATCGCAATGGGATGATTTTCTTATACTTCTGCTTTTTGTTGCCACATTATCTTCAAAATAATATGAGGTAAAGAATGATATTTCCTCATTGATATACTGTTCAGCAATTGATCCTTCAACAAAGGCTTTTTGTTTTGCCTTTTTCTTCAAATGGTACATAAATCTTTCAAACGGGTACATCCACCTAAAAAAAAAAATTAAACAATCATCAGTTATGTAAACAAGTATGCATATATATGTCTTATATATTAATTAAACGAAACACAGTAATTAATTATAACGTACCGAAATTGAACTGGTCCACCAAGTTCTGCTTCCTGTATGAGATTCAAGTCATGACTCATGTCCATGTGACAATCTCATGCGGGTCATCCAGTAACTCGTTCCAAACGAGAACCCATGATTGTGATTTGCATCTAATGCATATGATCATAATCATCTAATACACATCATGCTGGTCTTAATTCATCATTGTTCCCACAATGATAACTGACCAGGGAATTTAGAATCATCTGCAATGATTCAAGGATATTTACCGTAATATAACAGACATGCTAATCATATAACGGAAAAAGTAATGCATTCATAAATCAATGAATCAATACAAAGTCAAAATGTCATATCACGGATCATCCTAGAGCATCACAACCAACAATATATAGTTCACATATTAAAAAACAACATTAAAAAAATATATTGACATACCTGATAGACTCTCGTGTACATGTTGTGGAAGTAGTTCTGCAAATGCTATTGGAAGCAATCGTTGCATAAAGACATGACAATCATGACTTTTCATACCCGTTAATTTATTCCCTGCAATATCAACACATCGCGCCAGATTTGAAGAGTAACCATCGGGGAATTTCACATCATCCTTCAACCACTGAAAATTTTTTTTCTGCGCTTCTCCATATACACGAAAAACTGGAACCGGTGCTTTCCCATCTTCTGTAAGTTCCAACTCCTTCCTCAAACAAATTGATTTTATATCCTTCCTTGAGTTTGGATTGTCCTTCGACTTTTGAGGTACATTCAACACCGTGTTTATGATGTTATCGAAAAAGTTCTTCTCGATATGCATGACATCAAGATTGTGTCGCAACTTGTGATGTCTCCAATATGGCAATTCCCAAAATATACTTTTTTTGTGCCAATTATGATATTCGCCATATCCTTGAATCGGCAAATGACCATTTCCACCGACTTCTGCAGTAACCCCTAACCCATATGATCTCACACAATCTTCAATCCGTTCGAATAATATTTCATCTCCCGTCAGTTCAAGCGGACTAGAATCACTTACAACGCGATTCTTACGAAAATTCTTCTTGTTTCGGCGCAATGCATGATTCCTTGGTAAGAAACGACGATGACAATCAAACCAACTCGTTTTTCTCCCGTTCGGCAACCAAAATGCGTTGGTCTCATCCATACAGTACGGACAAGCTAGCCGACCATGCGTTGTCCAACCATACAACATCGAGTATGCTGGAAAATCACTAATTGTCCACATCAGCACCGCACGAAGCAAAAAATTTTGCTTTATTGACACGTCATATGCCTCAACCCCAATACTCCAAAGGTCTTTCAACTCTTCTATCAACGGTTGAAGGAAAATATCCAAACTCCTCCTAGGATGTTTAGGTCCCGGAACTAATATTGAGAGAAATAAAAATTCTCTATTCATACACATGTCCGGAGGTAAATTGTAGGGTGTTAAAATCACCGGCCATAGAGAATAATTTGGACCAGACATCCCAAATGGATTAAATCCATCCGTGCATAATGCTAGATATACGTTTCTAGTCTCACTTGCAAAATCAGGAAATACCTGTTGAAAGTGTTTCCATGCTAAACCATCGGATGGATGATGCATTTCTCCATCAGGCGTCGAATGCTCGCCATGCCATCGCATAAATGATGCTGTCTTTTCGGATTGATATAACCTTTTCAAACGATCTGTTATAGGCATATAAAACATTCTCTTCAAAGGAATTAACTTGCCTTTTTTTGAAGCTTTCCGGCGTGGTCGATATCTGTCTTTCCCGCAGAAATGACATTCCATCAATTTTGCATCTTCTTTCCAAAAAATCATACAGTTGTCTTCACAAACATCAATCTTCCGGTAAGGTAGACCCAACGTACGCATCAGACTCTTCGTCTCATAATATGATTCTGTTGCAGTGTTACCTTCCGGAAGATACTGTTTAAACATCTGACTGAAGCCATCCATACATCTCTCCGGAAGATTGTAGTCAGTCTTCATATTCATCAATTGTGAAGATAATGATAATCTTGACAGCCCTTGAACGCAACCTTCATATATCGGAGTGTTCGCCGTGTTAAGCATATCATAAAATCTTTTCGCTTCAACATTTGGCTCTTCTTCCATATATGGAGAAGGAGCAACGTTGGGAAATGCATCATTCACCATCTCTGCATATAGATTTCGGTCTTGATCTTCTTGAAAGATCAGAGGTAGCGACGTGTTTTCCACAAGTTGTTCTTGCATTTGTGAAACACGTGATGATGACGACGTATCATACGTTTCTCCATGAGCCAACCAAACATAATAGTTTGACATAAAACCTCTTCTATAAAGGTGCTTACACACTTCATACTGACTTCGCCATCTTTTATTCTCGCATTTTGAGCACAGACATGGTAACTTCGAACTCTCAATGTACGACGTTTGACTTGTTGCAAACGCCATAAAATGTTGTAATCCTTCAGCAAACTCACTCGAGATTTGATTAGAAGAATCAAATCTATTATACATCCACATTCTGGATGAAAAAGACATTTTTTTGTAAATAATTTTTTTTTCCGTTAATAATTTTTTTTTCCTATCTATGCATGCTCATCGCGCGGCGGATATATAGAAGAAACGTTGCGACGGAATTGCGACCGATAGTTTCTGTCGTAACCCATTTGCGACAGAAATGCGACAGAAGT
>NW_010964598.1:2950405-2954338 GCF_000463585.1 Tarenaya hassleriana
GTGTGTACCTAATTTTGCGACTCACCGATGTGTCGCAAGTCAGTCGCACATATTGAGCGACTCCTACAGTGTGTCGCATATCGGTCGCATTACGTCCGCGACGCATAAAATCTGTCGCAAATGTGTCGTACACGGAGCCCGACCGAACATATCTGTCGCATACTGTGTCGGTACATACCGACAGACCATCTGTCGTAAATTATCTGTCGTTTTCCGTCGTATTTTTGTCGCAACTATGTGCGACAGATATAACGGTCGCAAACGGTCGGAAATTTGCGACAGATTTTGCGTCCAAATCCGACAGAGATATTTTTCCGAGATTGTGTCGCTTTTTAGTCGCGGTTTGTCGCAAATTTATTGCGACTAAAATTTCGGTCGCAACAGGTGTCGCAAATTTCAGTTTTTCTTGTAGTGAAAGTAATCGAACTATGAGTTCGATTATGATATCGTGAGACAAAGAGGATCATCGTTGGAGTTATCTCTGGCTTTTCGGTTAGATCACATCTAACTCTTTCCGATATGGATAATCATAATGTCTTGCTAGAGACCGCTTATGATTTGTAAAGCGAGATTGGATCTTGGGTTTACTGCCGTATTCGGAGGAGCCTAAAGGGTCATATACATATGGGATGGACGTGTATGAACGAGATCGAACGGACAAGAAAAATCGGATTTTTCTCCGTCTTGAGTCTGGTCCGGAGCTGACCAATAGTTGGTCAGCCGGACCAGACTAGTTAGTCAGAGCAATCTGTGTTGGTTTGAACCTGGTTAGTCCGGCGGACTAGAGTTTTGGTCCGGCGGACCAGACCAGTCAGACGGACTAAGTGCACTGCGTCGGACCTGGCTGGTCCGGTGGACCAAGATTCTGGTCCGCCGGATTACAGACTGTCGGCTGAGTGGGCAGGTCACTTTTGCTTGGTCTGGCAGACGAGTTTCTGGTCAGCTCCGGACCAAGTACGTGACAACGTAGATTTTCGGCAATTTGTTTACTTGGACCGGCGGACCAAGAGTTGGTCAGCTTCGGACCAAGTGACAATCAGACCAAAGTGCGTCTTTTCTTCCCCTTTTCTTGGTGGGAAGTAGGTGGGACGAGCTCAGTCAATCATTCTATCATTTTCAGACCTTTAGAAGGTTTTTAGAGAGAGAAAAACTCTCCCAAGTGTTCTTGAACATTCATACAAGAGATTTGATCTCTTCAAGCTCTGGCAAGCAAGTTTCCAAGTGTTAGAAACCATCCCAAGGGTGTGGACTGCTCAAGAGGGTGTTGGCTCTTTCAATACCTTAGTTGTGATCAAGCCAACCTTCAGATTGTGAATCAAAAAGGTTAGTTTTTCGGTTCAAGAAGTTCTTCATCGAAAAGATTGGTTCGTGGGTGTTCAAAATCATTTTGAATGCTAATTCTGCTGCGTAAGCCCGCGGACCAGATCCTAGCACGGTTTAGAACCGGTGTTCAAGGATCCCGTGTGACCCAACACATACGGGTGTTACTGTATTTTGATTGTGTCATGCTGACTTGACACGACCAACATCATGTACTTGACGGGCGTGAAGGCGTCCCTAGTCATGCTGACTTGACTAGAGTTATGGCTAAACCCTATGGTGGACTCCATACGGATATGTTTGTATTTCCGTTGTGTCATGGATTTGACATCGGTGGTCATGTGATGTGACAAGCGCTTGAGGCGTTATTGTCGTGCAATGCGACGGCCAACGTTACGCGGGTGACGGGCGTGTGATGCGTTCCTAGTCATGCTGACTTGACTAGGGTCTATGTCTAAACTCTATGGTGGACTCCATACGGGTGTGTTAATGATTGATATGACTGTGATGTATGTTATGTGTTGAGGCATGTTTATTATTGGTTCATGTGATCGTGAATTATCGTTTTAGCACCGTTCTCGCTGAGAACGAGTTTACCGGGTCCAACCTGGACTATTCACTAAGCAGTTATGCTTAACTCTCGTGGTATCATCTTTTTCAGATCACGACAAATACGTGTAGCAATTGGACGACGACTGAAGAGAAGGTAACATCATGTACGAATTTGATTTGTGTTATACTTGAAAATGATGTGTTCTTTTGCGTTGTATTTTAAGATGGGACGTGTGATAATTAAAGATTGTATTAAACTATTCCGCTGTGTGTTTACGAAATAAAAAATTTTAAAACTCCCGTGTTTTGGTTTGACATGATTTTATTGGTTTTATTCCATATGGCGCATCATGTTTATGGAAATCGGGATACGGATGTCACACGGGCTGATGCAGATCGTTTGATACCCCTAATCATATGCAACATGCTTTGGATATTTTTTTTATTGGTTAATATCTAAATAATCGAAACAATGTGGAGCGAATGATAAATGTAAATAAATTAAATTATAAGTAAAATCGAATGGTAATAATTTTTCTAAAATAAAAAAGATCGGAATCAAATCTTAATTGAGTTAAATAAAAATAATTGAAAACTGTAATAACCCATATCCAAAATTTTAGAAATCAAATAAAATAATGATAATTTAATAAATCAAATCTTAATTGAGCTAAATAAAAATAATTGAAAACTGTAATAACCCATATCCAAAATTTCAGAAATCAAATAAAATAATGATAATTTAATAAATCAAGTTCAATCGAATAAAAATTGAATTGTATCGATTTGAACCGAAAAGGCTCAAAAACTCATTTTTTTGTTAACCGACGGTTTATTTGGGCCTTCACCCCAACCTGAATCTAGGAACAACCTTTGTATAGCATATAATTGGACTCTCCCTCTCCACATACAAAGTCGAACACTTGATCTTAAAGACTTTTGATACAATTGGCTAGTCACTCGACCATAAACTCATAATTTTGGATGTTGTGATTGAGTATAAAATTCGTATTCTAAAATATGAATAAGTCAATAGGTTACTCATTTAATAGAAAACTTCGAGGTTTATTGTAACGAAATAATTTTATAATTGAAAATAAATACGTAATAAATATAATAGTAATATATAAACATAATGATTAATTAAAAAATAAATAAAAAGAAAAAGATGAGTGCGTAGGAGCCACCACTTTAGTTGAATGATTTTGAAAATTTGTGAAGAAAGAGAATGTAGAGAGAAGAAGATAAAGAAAAAAGGGCTTGGTGGACATCATAATTCACGGAAGGAAGAGAGAAAGGTGGTCGTTGATAGGGGTGGCCATACTGAATAAGAGCTGTTCGGTTCGGTTCGGTTATTTGTTTAATAACCGAACGGTTGAGGAAGTTGAATAACCGTTCGGATTCGGTTCGGTTCGATTAATAACCGAATAATCGCGGTTAACCGAACGGTTATTAGAGTTTTTATAATATTTTAATTTTTACCCTTATTATTATTAGTGTTATTTTTTTGTAGTTCATTTGTACCTTATGTGTTTCACCTAATAAACCATAAAATTTAATATTTTTAATTTTTAACCTAATTATTGAAGTTTTTGTAGATTTTTTTGTAACTTTTTTGGAGGATTAATTATTTTATGGATTTATTTGGATAGATATTTTGAAGTTTGTATAGGATTAATATTCTTTTTTTTTTAAATATATCATAACTGAACCGAACCGATCTAAAACTGAACCGAATAAATCTCCAGTCACGAGAAATCTATATCTCGCTGGCTCTTGGTGAATCCTGCCTGATCTCCGAGGTTTACTCGTCAAAGGTTGAGTCACAACCGGCAGTGAAACAAGTTGAACATCTTCAACTTGTTCACTCGGCTCAGCGTCTACTTGCTGCTTTCGAACTTCCTCAAGTTCGATCGTACTCCCACTGACTCTTTTGGAGACAAACTATCGCTCCATAAAAGTCGCATTCCTGGCAATGAGCACCTTGTTCTCTGCCGGAATGTAGAAGTAATAACCCTTAGTTTCCTTAGGGTAGCCTACAAATAAACACTTGTCAGATTT
>NW_010964598.1:2955892-2959279 GCF_000463585.1 Tarenaya hassleriana
CTTTTTCGCCGCCTTCTTTTTGGCTTTACCCCGCCGCTTCTTGCTGGAGTTCTTCTCCACAGCAAGCACAGTCTTGGGCACCACAATATCCTGCTCGGCCGATTTCAGCATCCCATGCAGTTCGGCTAAGCTCTTAGTCATCCCATGCATATGATACTGCATCACGAATTAATTATAGTCCTCAGATAATGACATAAGGATCAAGTCTGCAACCAAGTCAACATCGAGTGTCACTCTCATGCGCTCAAGTTCCTCAACATGAGCTCGCATGTTGAGGACGTGGGTGTTTGACAGAGCTGCCTCTCGACATCTCCGTCTTCACTAGAACCCTTAGCGTCTTGTACTTTTCAGTACGCGCTAGCTCCTGAAACATGGTTTTGAGCTGTTCGATCATATCAAACACGCCTCTTCCCCTCAAACTGCCTCTGCAGATTCGGGGCCATGCTTCCCAACATGAGACATGAGATCTCGATGTCGTCAGTCTGATGGTTCAACCAAGCATCCTTGACGGCTCTCGTGGCATTCGCTGCAGGCTCTGGTGGTAGAGCCCCTTCCAGGACGTAAGACTTCTTATCGTGCTTGAGAACAATTCTCAAGTTCCGATACCAGTCTAAGAAGTTGTCCCGGTCAGCTTATCCTTCTCAAGGATAGATCGCATTGTCAAACTCGGTACGCTACCGGTTGACGCCATGTCCTACAAAAGAGACAAAACAGAACGAACAAAACAAATGCAGATTCTATTAATGATCAACTACCAGCTAGCCCAATATCAATCAATGTCTACATATCTATGAACTACTACCAGCTAGTCCATCATCAAACAATGACAACATAGATGCAAAAACGAGCTATATTCCCATACAGAAAAATAACCCTATCATAATTTTCTATATGGGACTAAGATTCATATTTCACATAAGAATGGATTATTACACCCATCTTTATGTTATTTAGGTAGACATCTAATGTCAATCACATCCAATGTGACTCTCAGATCCTTTTATGAGACTATGATATCAAATATCATTGCATACTCGTCTCATCTGTACCATTAAGTCTCAAGTCAAACCTGACGACTTAACCTAAGGTAAACCATATTCAAGCTGTGGGAACCACGATTTCCCACCCTGCCTCACAAAAATAATCCGGCACGCTCAGCTTTAACATGACCCATGTTACGGACGATCGATGCCTTGACAGACGCTCTAATAATGGGAGGTAAACACTTAGCATTACATGAACAAGGGATTTTCGAAATCACACTAGATCAAGCATCTACTTTCAAGCTATGAGAACCACCATTTCTCCATCTTGCCTCATCAAGATAATACGGCACACCCAGCCTTGGCATGGCCCATGACACGTACGATCGAGGCCTTGACAAGTGCATTACTCATAGAGCTTCTAGATCTAACCGGTTTTTGTGCAACGATTGTTCATAATCCGAATGGATCATCCAGTCGATTATGCAATCCCAATCCCGTAGCTCCCACTCAATCAAACATATCTAATATCTTGATTAAGTTACATGCATCCATTCACTATGGACCATCCATAAGAGAGAATCATGTTATTCTGAATCACAGTTGATCGGTTTTAAGCAACGATTGCTCAAACCAGATCCCGAAACGCAAAATCAAATTTTTGTGAAGCGTCGGGACCTAGACCGTTCGGTCTAGGCCTAGACCGATCAGTCTGGGCGGTTCGTCTTCGGATCATAGTCGGTCCGAACGGTCTGGAGTGGTCAGTCCGTTCGGACTGACTCTTCAATCCGTTCGGTCCGACTCTCCAGACCGTTCGGACTTGCCCCTTCGGACCTTCTCTCTCGGACTAGTGACTTAGACCGGACGGACTGGCTAAGCAGTTCGTTCAGTCTACACACCTTAGTTCGTTCAGTCCAACATCTTGGTTCGAACGGACTGAGGTCATTTAGTCCAGGGAGATGACAAATCCTAGACCGTCCGGTCCAGAGGACCAGACCGTTCAGTCTAGGCGGAAAAACGCGATCAGATCACGTTCTTCGTCGTTTCGGTCCCGATTCAGATCCGATTTCGACCCGTTTTCGCCTGTGAACTCAGAACAGAAGCCTCTTGCACACTATGCAACAAAGAACATGAAATCTACCCTAGATCCATAATCAAATCATGCATAGCATCAAAGCAAACACGGATTCAAACAATTCAAATCCTATAACGTGCGTGATCGGGTTCTAACAAAAATCATGCAGAGCAACCAGGCTCTGATACCACTGTGGGTTTTCCTGGGATCTCATGAGCGAATCCTATTCCTAAGAGATCGGTTCTAGGGTTTGCGCAGCGGATGTAAAACAAAAATTTGATAAAACCCTAAAACCTATCATGCATGATCTTGTAGAAACGTTAGAACACTTACCTCAATCGATCCGGGGCCTGTTTCAATTGATGTGTTCGTCCGATCACTATAGGCAGGAAGAATACCTCGCCCTCTACACGTATCCACACCTCGGGATGGATTCCAACCTTTGGAAATTGTCTGCTAGGACACGAATCTTCTATTCGACGATGTGCTTTGAGAAAGAGAGATTAAGATCACTTCTTCAACCCTCTAGACTCTTTAAAGGGTCTCAAAAGTTCTCTAGGTCGGCTACTTAGTGTTAGGGTTCTATTTCTCCTCTTCTTCAAGTGATTAACCCTAGATCCGGACTTTAAAATTAAATCCGAACCCCAGACCGAACGGACTGCTTAGTAGTCCGTTCGGTCTGGACACTTGGTCCGTTCGGACCAGTTTCATAACTGGGACCGTTCGAACTGACGGGTCGTCCGTTCGGTCCAACACTTGGTCAGTTCGGACTGAACTCTCTAGTCCGTTCGGTCCAACAATTTGGTCCGTTCGGACTAGATGGTCTGGTCCGTTCGGTCTACTCCTAGACCGGACGGTCCGGACCTCTTGTCCCTGATTTCTCGACGTTTTCTCGTGCATTTGTCCTTCCCTGCGTGTGTGACTGTTGGTTGTAATGCTCTAGGATGATCCGTGATATGACATTTTGACTTTGTATTGATTCATTGATTTATGAATGCATTACATTCCCGTTATATGATTGGCATGTTTGTTATATTTCGGTATCCTTGAATCATTACAGAATGATTCTAAACTCCCTAGTCAGTCAATATTGTGGGAACAATGTTGAATTAAGACTAGCATGAGGTGTGATCGATGCATTGGATGCATGTCACAATCATGGGTACTCGTTGTGTACGAGTGACTGGATGACCCGCATGAGATTGTCACATGGACAGAGTCATGACTTGAATCTCATAAAGCGGTTCGTTCTTGGATCCTCAGACCTGAGATGTCTAGAGTATCGGATATGAGGAGTGGCGTGTCTTGGCTGCGTCAAACGTCGTCTTT
>NW_010964598.1:2959791-2959998 GCF_000463585.1 Tarenaya hassleriana
TTAATCATTAAATTGCATGTAATCATTGAATCTATGCATGTTTAATGATATTTGTGATTGTTGAATGATGCATGGATGGTATGAAGTCTGGGACGGGTTAACGGTGCGTCGAAACCGGGATAAAACCCTAATTTTCGAAGCCCGAAAAATCTGTTCCGAATCTGATTTGTCCGCGGTCAGCCGGACCAAGAGTTGGTCAGCCGGACC
>NW_010964598.1:2973232-2974053 GCF_000463585.1 Tarenaya hassleriana
GCCATGTTGTGTACTCGTCCGGATGTATCATATGCATTGAGTATGACTAGTAGATATCAGTCTACACCAGGTGAGGCTCACTGGATTGCGGTCAAGAACATCCTTAAGTACTTGAGAAGGACTAAGGATTTGTTCTTGGTGTATGGCGGATTGGAAGACGAGCTCGCTATAAGTGGTTATACCGATGCTAGTTTCCAAACCGACAGAGATGACTTCAGATCGCAGTCAGGTTATGTTTTCTGCCTGAACGGTGGGGCTATCAGTTGGAAGAGTTCCAAACAGCCAACCGTGGCAGATTCGACTACAGAAGCCGAGTACATAGCAGCATCGGATGCAGCTAAGGAAGCTGTTTGGATCAGAAAATTCGTGGGAGACCTGGGCGTTATTCCTAGCATTGCAGATCCCATTGAGTTGTACTGTGACAACAATGGTGCGATTGCGCAAGCTAAGGAACCCCGGTCACACCAGAGATCCAAACACATACTCAGGCGATTTCACTTGATACAGTGACCCTGTAGGCTCACTCGATATAGCAGTATATCCCGAAATCTCTATTCCGGATATACAAGTCATAGGCGATCTCTAGCAAAACACTATGACTACCTATCTCGAATAGAGTTTGTTCGTGATCTTACGAACGCCAGTGATGATTCCGGTTGATGATCCTTTTGTATCACGATATCATATGTCGAATATAAGACATGGACAAGCCACCTTATCTGATTCGACTGCTTTCTCGTTCACTGAGTTCGACTGTCTGAAATAGACGACGTTCGTCTATAGTGCGGCCACACATTTCTACAGTCTCGCTCACTCGAGGG